>NC_069129.1:73719548-74019548 GCF_026914265.1 Mya arenaria | reverse complement strand
GGGGGCGTAATTTAGGGAAGGTACCCTTTTCACTTGCGCCCCTCCCTCAGAAACGAAATTTATTTGGTTTAGAGTGTTGGCAGTGCCCCCCCCCCTCCCCCCACCCACCACCCACAAGAAAATTTTAACAATTTCTAGTCCGAAATGGTGCATTTTGGGCGTATTTTATTTCTTTTTTAAACTTGGACGATTTTGAATCCGCTAGTGAACTATAATATAGAGCCATAAATAGCAATTAAATAATAACTAATCCAACCATTGGCAGAATCATGCCCTTGTTCCATAAGAGCCCCAACATCCACCACTATGTTTGATATCTGATTTGAGCCTTTCGAGATGTTGGTAGTCATTTGTTCGCACAGGCCGAAGGACATGTTGGGAGTCCGTAAGAAAGCACACGTCTGTGATGAGCACTGTACACATAGTGACATGTATATATTACGTTCTACTGACTTGAACACGATTTCTTGGGCGACGGGATAGCAACAGTACATGAAAAGAATGCACACATTTTGTTTCAATGCACAAAGTGAGTTTGGTTCGTGGTCACCAAGCTGGACAAGTGGGTTTTCTCCAGGTACCCACCCCACCCCCACCCCCACCCAAAAATAAAAACCACACAAACACGTACATCAAAAGAAGACCACACACTCGCGTAGCATCGTGCTAACGACGTAGTATAAGTAAATTGGGCTTCAGGATCAAAACATATATTGACATTGTACTCTCTTAACCCCTCCCCCCACCCACCCCACCCCAACTACCGATTAGACTATCTACAGATGTAGTTTGAACTTTTGCGAATGGCATACGAGTTGGAAACACCCCGGTACGCATTAGATCATCCGCCAACGTGCTGTAATTAGTCGCAATTGTCCGTTGGAATGCCGTGTCTAAAGGTTGTGTATTCTTTAATAATGTTGAGACAAGGGCTATACAGCGCTCTAGCTAATGCAGGGGTCCATCGTAACGCAACTTATTTTTGAATCTTAAGTGAGGGGCATGTTGGATGCGGAACTAAATGGCGGGATGTTTGAGTATTTTGGTGAGTTTGAAAGATATTTTGACCTGGTATTTAAGTAAATTTATATCACGTTTGTCGCAATATAAATACCCCTAACCGGAGACCATGGTATAAGCTTCCCTCGTTTTTTTAAACCTATGTTTCTAGAGGCCTTGACAAAATATATGAATGTATAAGCAGAACGAGTGTTTGTTTACAAAGTGAAAATGGAAAAATGCGTGACTTGAGACGGTGTTTTGTGGCAAAATATACGATTCTTGGACATGCTTTAGCTAAATTTGATTGAGTCTTGCATCTATTTCTATACGACGGTTTGTGCAGTTAACATGGGTACTATATGGCCATTTTAAATGCCTTTAAACACCTTTTATGTTTGTCGTATATATTTGGTAAAATAGTATCAGCTAGACTGACATTTTAATTGTTTTTCTATTTGCCGTAATTATATGAGTTCTATTACCTATTACACGTAGAGTTCTAACATTGATTAAAAGAGTAACAATTAAATGAGCACATGTACATGAAGAGTTAGAATAGTATACCGTAAAAGTGAATTTGGTAGGTAATTTTGCATAACAAACAAGCGAGACGTTCTTATCGGGTAGCAAATTGCTTTTTGTTACAATTATCAACAGTTACAGCTCGTGTCTTATTTACAATTATAATAACGCATTATGATTCTGCAGCGAACAAAAACTGCATAAATTTCCACGGCAAACATAGAAGGTGTTTAAAATGTAACTTATGTAGGTATTTGCTAAATGTACTTATATACAATAAACATTGTTTAAACCAAACATACCAACATACTCAAACAATCCACCATTTTGTTCCGCATCCAACATATATGTCCCTCACTTAAATTTCCTCAAAAATATGTTACGTTGGACCCCCGTTATGTTTCCAAAAATGTATGGACATTCGCACGCGGTCCTAACGGATTCACAGAGTTTAAGACCTTACGGAGACACTGAATAAACTGCCCCTATTGCCATTCATCTGCTCTTGTCATCAAACAGGTCGTTAGGGAACCGCGTAGGGTTAGCCTGTCAGACTAGGGATTACAAACCCACATTCCCGAAGATTTTTTTGGAAATAAACAAAACTATGTTAACCGTTTATTATTACGGAAATGGCTGAATGCGCGAACATTCGCTTTTGTTCAAAACATCAAACGAAAACAAACAAAAGTTTGAGCATATATTAGTTCGATGTTATATTGTCTATTTCATAATGAATCTTTATAAAATGTTTTACTGAATCACGAGAAAATAATAAATGTCCAAGAAACTTTGCTTGTTCATGAAAAAAAGTTTCATCACTCAAACATGAACATAAACTTGATATATGGTTTGCTTCTTAGCGTTTTATGATTGCATATATTGCCAGATAAAACAATTATCTAAACATCAAACAGTTAATGCCTTTAATTCCTTCATGTAAAGCTGCATTTTCACAGATTTACCGTTTTGACATCTTTTTATTACTTTTGTCTTGAAAAAAAGTTTAGCGTAAATATCTGAAAACCAATGATATAAGACTGCTGACAATAGATCAGATCGCAGTTTTTGTCCATATTTTCGTTCAAAATAATGATTTGATTTTTATCATCAGCATGATCAACACTGATGCAACTTGCAATCTGATTTTTTGTCTGCAGTCTTATATCACTGGTTTCCATGCATTTCCGAAAACAAGAGGCTCGTTCATGTCGTTCCAGGTCAAAAAATAAAATAAGTTGTCAAAACATCCAATCTGTGAGAGTGCAGCTTTAAAAGAATACCATCATTTAAATATGTTCACGACGAGGTCGATATAAGGAAATTAATTAAGAATTGGCAGTCCATCGATCATGAAGGGCCAAATTAAATGATGACATGGTGACTGATAGTGTTGTGCCGATGATCGATTATAATCGACAATTGATCGGAAAGGCCTACGTCGGCGACAATCGATAGTGAAATTTAAACAATCGATTATAGAAACAAGGGACGTAACCGCTTCCGATTACCAGTAAAACATAATTATGTCATGAAATATTTATTGTTTCTGGTTAATGCTAGTTAATGTTGAAATGTTAAAGTGTTTCTAGTCTATGTTAAGTTATCAAGTCATATTCCTATCAAATCAGTAAGTCACTACAATTCCTTAATACAAATTGTCTTTGTAATTTAATTGCTAAAGGATTGGTTCTCAACTTCTCATGTTTGTGGTTTAAAAGTGATTTTTAAAACATGTTACCGTTTACTTCATATCATGTAAGAAGTTAGTTTTCTCAGTTTTCTTTAAAAAAAGTTCTTGTAAAACACATAAAATATTCAACTACTTGTTGTTCTTGTTACTGACTGATTATAAAAAAAAGGAATGTATATATACATGTGTACACATTCTTTACAAGTGTTTTATTTTACACCGTGATGTATACAATACTAAATGTTAGACAAATATAAGAGCTTGACAGTCAGTGTGGTCTCATGTTCTGTAATAGTAACTTGTTAACACTAAAGGATAGTAGCGCTCTGAACAGATAGTAATTTATACAAAGATCGAAATGTACAAATTATATTGTAAGGGAGCATTGGTGCTAAATACTGGTGCATGTACTGTATCTGTATGCCTTAAATGATGACCAAAGGTAACTAAATAATGATTAAATCGATTAATAATCAATCATTGATCAGTTTCATAAACCGATTATCGATTGTATTTTTTCTGTCCGATTCCCAACACTAGTGACTATGTTGATCCATATCATGCAGGGCGCACGCGTTAGAACTGCTCGTAAAGACCATACCTGTAACCGACGGAATAATAAAGCGTGTGTCAGTTTCTGCTATATCTGACATTATTATGGACCCGCTAGATTTATCGAAATCGTCGTCAAATCGGGGATATAGTAGATCCCTTGGATTTTATTTGAAGAATTATAATAATTTGTTATAATACACCAACTCAATAAATGTTCTGCCCCGAAGTGGTGGTGGGGTGGGAGTGCACACACAATAACTGTTTTAGACAGAATTACTAGTATGTCAAAATCCCGGGGTCTGGTCAGGGTAAGAGTACCATGCAAAATAATCAGTCACTGAGTATCTTTCCGGGTTGTGGTCTCACTGGGTATGTCGAACCGTCCCGTCCGCTTCATTTCACCCTTGGGACTTGGACAGAGTGTAAATGTTTCAAGATGTTTAAATCCCATCCCGACCTTGATGTAAATTTGTCAAAATCTCCGGCCGGGTCGTGAACCTACCATGCAATAAAAACAACAACTTGACAAAATATGGTATCTTTTCATGGATCATTCGGGTCTGACTCTCACTGGGGAACGTCGAAACCGTCCAACCAGCCCCCCCCCCCCCCCCCCCCCCACCAAGCAATAATAAAAACATTCGGTGATTTTCTGTGCTGTACTTCCGACTTCCGCATTCTCACGACTGACAATGTCGTACAGCGGAATGGAACTGTGTCACAGTATCGGAAAAGGGTCAGTTGGCTGAACTAAGTTATTGTATAATTATATCTGATCTTTATAAAGTTCTAATAAAATTAATTCAATTGCTTCATTTTCAGTTTAAACAGGATAAATGGAGTTAACAGCGCTTACAGTTATTAAAAACCCAAACATAACAATAGCAGAACGTTATTTCATGCTATATTCTACGAACTATTTTTTAGACGCATTAATATAACCAGACAACCATCTGGCACGCTTTGTGACAATGTCAATGATCAAAGCCAAATCAATTAATTGCCGGATAAGATTAGAAACCGAAATGCTTAGATCCCACTGAATCGAAAATATATAACAGTATGCCGTACTCAACATCAATCTATTACGAAACGACACTTGTTAAAATTGATTTCACGGGAAAACTCGGTAGAAAATTATAATTCATGAAATTATGCGGACGAATATTTTAGTCGCCATGAATAAATTAATGTTCGGTAGAACCCGCCAAAAGCCGAAACTTACCGAACGTGAAAAATAATCGTGACCAATGAAATTAAAGCAATTTATCGGTACTGGCCAATGAAATAACTGCATCACTACCACGAGGCCTTTTCCAATATGGCGGGTGAGTCCACCTCACATTATTTATTTCGTCGTATAATTTCACTTTTTGACCACAATTCATTATTTTTCTGTGTTTTCAGATATAGACCTATATCAACAAGATAGCGACGATGGCGCAGAAGACGGTAAGTTTTACTCTTATTTTATAATTTGACCCTATGACACCCACGAAGATGCTGCGAAGTAAAAAAGTGTGTCACCGTGCTATACATCATTATACTTTCATATTTTACAGCTATTTGACGCATTTTTAAACTGAAATAAGCCCGTAATATTTGTCCATACATATCTCTGTCTTTGTTTATGTAAAATTTACTCGTAAGCCTTTTGCAACATGGAAAACCCACGTGTGTATTCTCTGAAATTTCAAACATGACGCCAAGGTTGAGCCAGAAGTCGATAACCATGATATTAGAATGGGTCACGTGACCGATTGGGCCAAGCGGAAAGGGGTTCCCGCCGAACTGTTGTAGGGATTTTCGGCCCTTTTCTTTAATATCAAGTTTATTCTTCGACATTCGCCAATTACTATATTCATTTTATTGATTAAATATTGGAACTTGAGTCACATGTGAGTAAGCATTAATCCAAGGATAACTAAGCGTGTGTATTCTTGGAAAGTAGGTCATGTTGTTGTTGATTTTTTTTTACTTCTTGTCTTTAAGGCATTTGTGTTGAGGCTTTCCACATTTACATGCGTCTTGATTTTTGCATTCTATTTTTGGTTGTTCTACTAACTGTTAGATTTGATCAATGAAAATGTAGAGTGGAAGCAAAATTGAAACCTTTTAAGAAGTCCTTTGTTTGGAATGGAACTATTTATGGCTTTATGCATTTCATGACTAGAAAAAAGGAGTTTTAAAAGTAAGAATATTAAGATCTTGTACTTGGGTAAATATTTATATAATATCAGTTTTTCTACAATATTGCGACTATACCATGCAGAATGATGCAATCACTTGAGATGATGAGATATGCAATGGTGCTGTTTCTTTTCAGTTCTGTTTAATAAATCTGCTTGTGTGAGTAAATCATTCTTTTTGTACATTTAGGGTACGGCCTTGACGACGGACTTGATTGTGATGAGCCGTTTGGTGCGGACGATAATTTATCACCATTGCAAAAGCTAGAAAAGTACATGGAAAGCGATAATGTTTATACAAGGTAACATAAGTTTCATTACTGTTACAGGTGATTAGCAGTGAAGTCTGGTTGGTGGAGTAGTTTCTCAAATTTAGTCTGTTTTTAAATATGGCAGGATGTAGCCGAGAAGGGATAGTTTGAAGAGTGGAAAGAATTTTAAAAAATACAAAACTGACAGAAAATATTAAAGAATGTGTTTCATTTTAGTAATATAAGGTTTCAACTGCAAATTTATGTAAAGTCTGTATGTAGTTATATTCATTCTATTATGAATCAAATTTTGATAACTTTAAGTATTTAATTATAAATGCAGAAAGGTGTACCTGCTGGTCTCCATTAGGGCAGAAGGGTGCTACCAAAAATGACATGGTGCAGCACCCTTTCATTACTCTTTTTGCTAAAACGCTTTAGTTACATTCTCACTGAGGCATCCAGGGTTAATTTCAAGGCTTGGCACATAACTGATATTTTCCAAGCCTGACAAATCAGCTTTTCTGTCTACAGGGGTTCAACCACAATGTTCAAACGTCATCTTGTGTTATGTGCCGACAAAAGATTGATATAGTGTTGTAATGTATTCCGCACAATATATATTTTTAAAGAAATCATCTTCAACCATTTATTCTCTTGCACATGCTTAATTTTGCAAGCATCGTTTGTTACTGTGTCTCATTGATAAATATTTGTGCGTCTGAATTCGCATTATAGACAAATGGTGGCGAAGGGATTGTTGGACACGCTCCGGGCAGTTGGGGATTCAGAGGAGCAGACAACAGCAGTGCTCACAGCGATGGTCAAACTTTCTGAGGATTCAGGTATGCTCAAATCTATTACTGTTAAAAAGTGTTCCAATTTGTTTTGAATTTCAAGTCATTACTTATTATAAATTAGCAGGGTTTGTTCACATTTATCCCAAGTGCACGGCCTCTAAACGCCAGCTCCACCACTTAACGGTGGTTCAAAGAAAAAGAGCTGTCAACACTTTCGTGGTGGAGCTGTGCCCTATGTTTACATGAACAAACGTGAGTACGACTTATATTTTATAATTTCATTAAACGGACATATTTCGAATATGTGGTACCGTGTAAGAACACTTCTACTGTAGGCTGGTTACTATTTTGTTTCAATAGTGTGCAAACTGTGGTGCCAGGAGCTTTTCTCCCGAATCAGACTTGTGCAAATTTTGAGATCTGATTGCATAGCAAGTACACATTGGTGCTTACACACCCCGTAAGAACATTCTCACGCATGCAACCAAAACTGTTATGTATAGAACCTATGCCGGAACACAACAAAACTAATAAGAACTTCTTAAATAGGAAAAATGCACATATTTATAAAAGTGGTGGCGCTGTTGCCCTAGTGGTGGCGCTATCGAGTATGTTTTGCGCTACAGTAGAAGTGTTCTTACACGGTACCACATTCTCCGATTTTCGAAATATGTCCGTTCAATGAAATTATCAAATAAAATATAAATCATACTCACGTTTGTTCAGGTAAACATAGGGCACAGCTCCACCACGTAAATGTCGACAGCTCTTTTTCTTAGCACCACCATAAAGTGGTGGAGCTGGTGTTTAGAGGCCGTGAAGTGTGAGTCTTGCAGTCAAATTTAGCATGAGATGAAGGGAGTAAGAGTTGTTTAATGCTATAGTTGTGGGCTCGATCTCCATGAGGGCTATATCATAGGGTCTTCAAATGGACATTATTACATTTCTTCTCAGTTATACAGATAACAATTAGATTACAATCAAGCTTTATAAAGAAAGTTATATAAATTTCATAAAATAATGAGAAAAACTGCAGGTAGTAATACTGATGGGCCTGGAAAATGTGAAATATATTAAAAGCCTGGACAGACATTTTCAGTTCTGCTTGATTACAGTTACAGTGTATCGCAGAAGATAGAGCAAGTGCATGCTCTAAATGATATGTTTTGATATTTCAGATCCAATAGTTCGGTCAGAGCTGATGGAACAAATACCACACATAGCTGTTTATTGTCACGACAATGAAGACATTTTTCAAAATGCCATCTCTGTGTATATTTTGCCAATGGTTGTGCGCTATCTAGATGATGCCAATAACCAGGTATCATTTCATTTTGGAAAGTTTTCACATTCCATACAGTGGTTTTTAAGTATAGTTCAATATGACCATTTTCCAACTTGCTTGATGTGAGCAATATGGAAAAAAATGACTTATAACTTAGGCTTAGTACAGACACAAGTACTGTTATGTCTATATCAGTCTATATCAGTAATTTCAATACTGACTGGCATTGAAATTTAACTTATGGACGAAATTGCCCGAATTCTCTCACTAGTACTTGCATCAATTTGCCAAGCTGTGCTATACAAAATCCACATTTTAGAGGGTCCTTGAAAGCATTTTAACTGCAGGGCAAACAGGATTTGCATATGTATTTTTTAATGAAATAAAATTATTTCCTTTAGAATGTGATCAAGAATCCCCATATATCGCTTTAAAAAACACACAAAAAGAGCAAGATATTTATCATTATGTGTATTATAAACAAAACTTATCAATGCAATGTTTCTGTTTTATAACAAATGCAACTAAATATGAAACATGACTAGCTTAAGTTCTTGAATCCGACCAGCAAAGTGTTACAAATATAAAGTTAGTTTCAATTCTTATCAATACTGTTTTCAAGGAAAGTAGCAGAGGTGTGGTCATAGCATTGTGTGGTTCAGTATTGATGTTATAGTCTTAAAAATTTCACCTGAAAGTGAGAACTGACCTGAGACTTGGACATCATGTCAGTTCTTTACACAGATTGGTGACCATTGACATTATCCAGGCAGAATTTATTTTTTTATTTAGCCTGCTTCTGTTTTGTAAATGGTAATGAACAAAAATGCTTTTCAGGTTCGTAAAACTAGCCAGGCAGCCTTGTTGGTCTTGCTGGAACAAGAATTAATCACCAGAGGTGAGTAAATAGCTTTCCATTAAAAGATCTGAGGTGTGTGTATAGGCCAAATTTTGCAAATAAAGGACTTTAAAGTTTGGGGAGAGAAGCAATGTAATATGTGAAATGTATTTTTTTGCATTCATATAGGCTTTACATACAAACATTCAGAAAATATGACATTTTAGGGTTTTATGGAAGCTATGAATAAAAATAATAATTTGCTCATAATCCAGACATCTTGTCATATGTTACATTTTTCATTCGTACAGTGCGCTTGTTGTAAAATTGTGAATTAACATATTTAATTTCTTCATTGATAAACATATTTAATCATTAACTGTGGTTTATGCTTTAAAAAGCTGCTCACCTGCAGTAACATTCCCCTGTGTTCCTACAGATCATATAGAGGAACAAGTGGTTAGTGTGATTCTAGAGTTGGCTGGAGTGGACAGTCTCGATGAGTATCGGACAGAGGCAGTAGCTGTAAGTACTCGCACATTGTACATTCTCACAGGCTTGTAACTAACTGTGTAGGAAAAATGACAGGGGTAAAAGAATGAGTTCCATGCTATTTGTAATGTTTCTTGGAACTTGTTTACTCACACAAAATGTACTGCAAGTGAACCCAAGGGAATTTTCCTTCTTAAAATAAACATTTGATTAAAAAAAATGAAACAAATTTGACTATTGAAATTGATGTACATGCAAATGATTTATTTTTGCACTGGTAAACACTTCAATGAAGTAATAAAGCTGTAGTATTAAGATGAATATATTCCAAGTTATACAATATTCCTATAGAAAATTTTCTGGAAAAATGAAAACACTGGACCTAATTTGAATCTGGTTTGAAAGACATGGGTAGTGAGATGTTGACATCAATCACCTTGCTACCTTGTCTTTTTAATCATGTCAGATGCTAGTTTAAGGAAGAAATCTAGGCTGCAATATCTGTGAGAGATCAAAGACAGGAAAGGCCTATCACTATGGTCCCAGTGGCTGTTATGCATTGTTGTTGCCTGTATCACAGCCTGCTTGGATCAGTAGGGGCAAGTCTCAAACAACCAGTGCTGCACCGAGAAAACATGGGACAATTTCAAAATTAAAGAAATTGGTAAAAGACTGTTATAGTGTGAATGTGGATGCAAATCATTGATTTTGCATACAACTAGTGTTTTACCAGACTTCATAGCATGACATTCGAAGAACTGTCAGGTTAATTGCATGAACTAATAAGTGGAAACAGCAAACTGATGAAAATGCATGCTCAGAGAGGAGGTTATTGGAGCCATCAAAGTGACTGTGGCATGTAGATTACAAATCATATCACAGCCAGCTTTGATGAGCTCTCAATACCGCTAACCACCAAACATAGGATCATGGTCACAAGAGCTTCAACCATATGTTGCAAATGGATGTGAAGAAACCAGGATGAAATATTCAAGAGAAGAACATAATAGTGAATGCTTAGAATGATGTAAATGGTGCTGATACTGAAAATTGCAAGACAGTGAAAGAAGCATTGTGTTGAGGCTCACAGAGTGGGTGTGGTGTGCTGTTGTTCCTCATATCACAGCCAGCTTTGATGAGCCTTGCCATGTGCCAGAACTGCAATAGTTGGTTGGAACTTCCTCTTTTGGACTACAACATTCTGAAATGACAAAAAGGAGTGGGAAAACTGTATAGATGGAACACTTTCATGTTATGTTTTATATATAAAAGTGTACATCGAAACAGACTCTTGAACCAAAAATGGAGTGTGGAAAACAATTGTTTACAACCTTGAATTCATTTTTACAAGGGCATGCTTTCAGAATTGATACTGAGGGATGAAGATCAAGTTGATGAGTTGAGCCATCTAAGTGGCTTTGATGTGCTGAATGATATTCGTATCACAGCCAGCTTTGATGAGCTTTACCTGCAACAGACACTAAAATAGGATGATGATATAGCAAGCACAGGATTGATGGAAGAATATCACGTATTTTTCGATTGTCGTTTCAACCTCTGAAATATTAGTATCCTATTTTAAAACAACATGTCAGGCTTTGGATGAACAAACCAGGTTTATTTCACTACTCGTAGCTTGTTTGGACATGGTTGCAGATAACGTAATTCTAACCTTTTCAATGTGTTGGAGCTTTTTGATGGCATTGCCGTTGAGTCAAAGTTGTTGTGATTTGTTGATACATTCATATCACAGCCAGCTTTGATGACATGGCTCTCCATATATGTTACCTTCAGAAAATAAACACAAATTTTTGAAAGAAACATAGATACTGATCAAGTACCTTGGCCATGTTTCAATGAAAAATAACCGTTCAGGACCTACTCTTATCATAATAAATGTTGAATGCATACTTCATCGAAGCCTTTTTTGTGAGTCTATGAAGCCTTTGTTGTGTGTTTGTAGTTGATGAGCAAGATGGCTCCCTTGCTGGGCAAGGATATGACAGAGCGGGTTTTCCTGGACAGGTTCTGTGAAATGTGCTGTGATCCGCTGTTTCATGTTCGAAAGGTATGTTGCTAATTTGCATCATAAAAGAGGATGATAAACACCTGTCTATGTTTTAACATTTTCTTTAGTTTTGATAACTTGCTTTTATATTAAGTCTTTAATCTTTATGCTTAATTAACTCTTCTGGTGCTGCATTGTGAATTTTTTATGCCCCCACAAAGTGGCGGCATATAGGGTTGCCCTTGTCCGTACGTACGTCTGTCTGTACGTACGTACGTCCCGAAGATTGTTTCCAATCTAATTCTTGAAAACCGTTTGTCCAATCCTCACCAAACTTTAAACACATGTTTGTGACCATAATATCTTGATCAAGTTCGATAGTCATGGAAATCGCTTTAGTCATTTAGGAGTTACGGCCCTTTTTTGCCAAAAATACTTCAAAAATATATGTTTCCAATCTAATTCTTGAAAACTGTTTGTCCAATCTTCACCAAACTTTAAACACATGTTTGTGACCATAATATCTTGATCAAGTTCGATAGTCATGGAAATCGCTTTAGTCATTTAGGAGTTACGGCCCTTTTTTGCCAAAAATACTTCAAAAATATATGTTTCCAATCTAATTCTTGAAAAGTATGTGTCCAATGTGGATCCAACAAGTTTTTTCCTGCCTGAATGGCGCCATATAACCTATACAGTCTTGCGATGCCGTAAAACCCAACTCAACTCAACTTATCCTATATGTGCAGATTATCCTGAATAATCATTATGGCTTATTTTCTGTGACAAAAAATCGAAGTGGGGGCATCCGTGTCCTATGGACACATTTCTAGTTTTTTTCAATTTTAGCTCATGTTTTTATGAAAATAAAAGATGCCATTATGTGTCAATCATTGACATGCAAAGCTTTAGTCACAACTTGTTAATCTGTTGAACCCGTTCACATCACAGGATATACGCCCAAAAGTTTAAAATCTCCATTAAAAAAGCCTTGTAAATCAAACAACAACAAAAATACCATGGTAACAATATCTAATTTCTGCTGCAGAAAAATGGGTTAAAAATACTGGATGAAATATAGAATGATTTTCAGCATAATAATCTGCTCCTGAGTGTCATTGTACCACAACTGACCAAAGAAATTGTTGGGAGTTATGTCCCTTGATCAACATGTGTTTATTGCTAGCTGTTTTAAATTTATGACGAGGGCTGCATTTGAGAATATCCATATTGTCTACTTGATTTCTGTTAATGGAATGATGTTGTTCTTATGTAGGTCTGCGCAGCTAATTTTGGAGACTTCTGTTCTGTAGTCAGTCAGCATAGTACAGAAAAGAAATTGGTGAGTTGAAAGGGATCGAAGTTTTGTCGTGGAATATTCTAAATGCACTTTAAAAACCAGTATTGGTATATGTTTTGATGTCTGAAAAAATGGCGTATCTTTGTTAAAGAACCACTAGTAGTTTAAGATATTTAAGGAATGAATTGCGGGGTTGATGTCATTATCAGGGTATGAACGCAATTGGGCTGGTCTAAGTGTGTGGAGTCCAAAGGACTCCACGCGTACTTTGACCAGCATAATTGTGTTCGTATCCCAGATAATGACATTATATATATTTACACCAAATGTTCATTATTTTATTCAAGAAACGTTAAAAAAATGCTTCATTTCATTTTGGATTACCTTTTAGTAATCATTTCTTACCCATTCTGTAAATAGGACGACTCGACTGTTACCGGAAACATTTTTTTCAAATGACGTCACCATAACGCGGGAAAAGATCAACCACTTGAAATTACTTTTAAACGTAAAATTGAAACACTTGGCAACAAAACATTCAAAATATAATAACCTAGCACTTTCTAAAATGTTGATTTGTATTTTACGGGACCTGCTGACACAATACAAACAATAATGAGATCAATAGTTTTCATGTATATTGTTATGCGATGAATTGTGATCCGAACATATCCGAAGATGTTGCGTTCATCGATTGCTGAAAGACAGTTCATTTAAGGAATGGAAGTTGAGGTGTTAATATTCTGATATATAATTTACATTTGAACTTCTGCTTGAGCAATTAATATTCTTGCGTTCATTTGGTTAAAAAAATCTGGTTTGTGTGTTGAAACCTTAAATATTGATATATATTTTTATTTTATTTTACTTATATAGCATTCAGATTTCACAGAGTGAAGATATTCTCTTGCAGTTGCCAAAGTTCTTCTACTTGTGTGAAGATGGTGTGTGGGGTGTGAGGAAAGCATGTGCGGAATGTTTCATGACTGTCTCGTGTACATGTTCATCTGATGTGCGGAAAGCGGAACTGGCACATCTTTTTGTTAGTCTTCTCTGTGATCAGTCCAGATGGGTAAGTCTCACAGATCATGAGATGTTGTTGGCTTAAGTCTTTTTAAGTTCTCTTTCTTCAGAAGTTGTATGATGTCTGATATTCAAGTCACCAGAACTACTGTGGCATTGGTCTATATTAAAGCAATTGACCATTCGCCAACTATTCTGGGTTTGATTGAAGTTGTTTTTATTGTGATGATCACTAAGTAAGACAAAAAAAAATTGATGAGGTTTAACCTGCTTGCAGTTCAGTTGTTTTTATTTTTGTAGGTACGAATGGCTGCGTTTCAGCAGCTGGGGCCTTTCATTTCGACATTTGCTGACTCAGATAGCACTGGAATGTATGTTGAAGAAGATGGAACATTAGTTTTCAAACCAACTGAGAAAATGTTAAACAGGTTATTATCATTACTTGATACTGATTTCTCAGTATCCTATCAAACTTTCATGCAGATTTTAATTATGAGTCTAAACTCTTGCATCTTGTGTTGTCATGATCAATTTGAGCATATGCATTTTGAGAATTGCTACCTATATAAATCTTTGAACAGAATTTACAAAATTGTAGTGATTGTGTAAATGGTTGTTTGTTGAAAAAGCGTTGAACATTAAATGTGAAATTTCAGAGGAAATGAGGATGAGGAAACTGTGGTCTCTGAGATTATAGACTGTGATACCAAAACCCTGCCTGATCTCATTCCTGCCACAGTGTCAGAGGGGAACCAGTCCAGCTGTGATATCACTGCTAACCTCTCTGCGGTCGACAATGACAGCACATCAGAGAACAACGCTGAAGACCAATCTGGTGAAAGTGGTCCACTAACTAGTTTTATGGACATATCTGAGGAACAAGGCAGTAACCAGTCCGAGACTGGAATGGTCCAGCGAGACGATAACCAGTCAACGGAAGAGAAAAGAGCCGAGTTTTATTTTAATAATGAACCTAAAGAAACAGTTAAAGAAGATGAACCAAATGAAGACAAAAGTATATCTGGTACAGATGACAGTGCTCAAAATAATTCTAACTGTAATAATGATAATCACCAAAAAGATATTAATGTTGATGTAGAAGAATCATCAACTGATGTAGTTAAAACGAGTCCAGAACAATCAGAAAGTAATGAAAATAATGTTGAAAGAACATTAGAAACTCAAAATGTAAATATACAGGTTGACAGTACTAGTGACTTTGATTCCTTTAATTACTGGCGTACACCAATACCTGCTGTAGAATTAGGCTTAGATATACTTCAAGAATCCAGTACAGATGAAGAGCTGCAAGCTCGGAGATATTTCGCTGATGACAATGAACAACATGCTGACTTGTGTGCGGCGCTGTCAAATACCCTGGATGACTTAAGTGTCTGTGATAACCAAGCCACATCTGTGATTGAACATTCCTCCCCGGAATCAAATGAGATTGATCTGTCCAATATAGCTCCGATTATGCCCGAAGGAGGGATGGAAACAACCATGCCAGTGATTGATGGAGTCATACAAGGTACGGCACTTCAACATGTAAATTTTACTCTCATTTATACCATGTTTTTACAGTTGGCTGTTTTTTGTTGTTATCTTAAGAACTATTCAGAAGTTTTTGCTTGTTATCTATTGCATGTTTTTGTGGCCGATAGGAATATGACACATTTATGTTGAAAGTAACTTTTTTCTGTATGCAATCTTGCCATTGAATTCCATTATGTAACTGTGAGTAGTGTAGAAGTATAATTTGAATGACTTTATTCAGAAATGTGTTGTTTTCTTATTCATGACATAATCAGTCGGTTGCTTTGTTTCAGCATTTGCATGATATATTTTTACCAAGCTCTTCTCATTTTTATCAACTACGGGGAAGACTTGAATAGCATCACTTATAAAGATTTTATGAGCACTTTTTCATAGAATTTTGTCAGTTTAAAGTCTTTGTAGTTGTTGAGATGACTTACTGTTACGCCCTCAGCACCTTTTAGATAGTGAATGAAAATGCTTTGTTTTGACTTAAATTGCAAATTCCCATTTTTCTTCAAATTAACAATTCTGCTATAAAAAGACAGAGATTTAGTTGAAGACTTCAACCAGGTTTGTTCCCAGTGTTAAAGTTTTTTCTCTCACTGTTTTGTAAACGATTGTTTCTGATTGTGAAATGTGGGTCATTTTGATCAAAATTGGAAATTCGTCCAATTTTGCGTAGAAATGAAAAGAATGCTATTGAAAGTAGACAGAAAATAGAAATAAAAGAGAGGAGTTTTGATTTTAAGATTTCACCAAATACATTTTCTGTACCCAAGTTTTGGGGGTTCTCATATTTGTATTGCGATGTTTCGACATTTGGAATTAAGCCAAATTTGTCCAGAAACTCCCTACATATTTTCACATCAAAAAAAGTTTCTCACAAAAATTTGCACTTCAACGAGTGTTTTCTATAAATATTCCTATGAAGAGTATTTTGTGATGTTACAGGGCATGTTCACAGAATATGTTCCATGACTTTCAAACAAAAGAAATAAAATTGACAAAAAAAGAAGAAAATATTTCACTTACCTATTAAACAAAAAACTTGACATATGACCAGAAACACAAAAGGTGTTATCTACATGTATTTCTGTTGACTCCTTTATGTCTGTACATAATGCTAATATTGGTGAGGAATTATCCTTTGCTTTCTCTTTGTTTGCTGTTTATGTGTTCTTTGTTTAAGGTTGAACCTCTTAACCTTTTTATTTAAAGCTAAACATATAAGTATGCTAGATCATAACCATAATAACCATTAGAACTTCTTTCTACTGTCCATTTATCTGTTTATTATTTATAAATCACTTAGTTCTTCATCATTTTGTAAACAGATAGCTAATACTTTTTCTAATATTACCTAGCTAATTAACAGTCCTATGAACACTACTATTAAATTGATGTGACTTAACTAACATTAATTAGACATTTTATCTTAATTCTTAATATCAATGTAACTAAATGTCTCTGATTGAATGTGTGTTTATTAACTCGATATAACTGTGATGTCATGTAACTCTGAACTCTCACGTCGATTTTGTGTGGATACTCTACTAACCATCTCCCCTTGGTTTGTTTATTCCAGATTTTAACATTGGCCATATAGACAGTAATCTCCTGCTGTCCCTATTGCCTCTTGCAGATTTGGGCTGTGGGGAACACACCTTCACGTACATGGACAGTGATTTTTCCGCCATGTCCCCATCTAGTCTCAGGGATGTTCTGCTCGATGATGCTACTTTAGCGCAGCAACAGGTAGAAAAGATTGTGTGTTAACTAGACATGACATGTTCTTGAGATTTTAAATACAATAGGTAAAAACAATAATCCATGCACACTGGCATTGTTTAGTGATTTCATATACAATACATAGAAAAGGTTGTGTGAGCACACTGGCATTCTGATCAGATTTTAAATGCAATAGAAAGGTGGTTTGTTTTTATGGCCCCAAAATTGGCATATTAAATTGCACTCTGCATCCATCCTTTCTCATTTCTGTGTCAAGGCATAACTTTGTCTTGCCAAGTGGGTTTTGAACTTACTACTAACTAGTTACATAAATTTGTTCAGTACATAAGGAGGATGTGTTGTGTGCAAGACCTGTGTCCCATCCTCAATAGTAACATGTAGAGGTGTATTTTTGTATTGATTCCTTCTGTCTTGAAAACAGAAACAAGATGAGATAAAGGTGCCTAAAAATGTTAGAGGTCAGTTAGACAAATAATGGCAGGTCATAACCAATAATTTAATAGATTGTTATAACAGTGCAAAATGCCTACAAATTGTGTTTTAAAAGAATTTTTCATGCATTCACTGATCAATGACTTGCAGGGACCAACACTTACGGAAAAATGATACTCCTTATTTTATCTTGGACTCCCTTGTTTTTTGGTATGGGGGTCAGTAATAAAACTAAGGTTTAAGTCTAAAAAGAATGTTTGTTTTGGGTTGCCAGACCCTACCTAATAAAATTTCGTCGAGAGATGAATATAAATATATAAAAAAAATCATTTTTTTACACTGCCATTAATTTTTGACAATAAAGCTTCATATGAACAATATATATACAGTAGCTTTTGTAAGACATAGCATTTTTTTGCAAGAAAATGATATTTACATGCATTATATTTGAGAGAGAAAATCATTACCTAGTATTTTTGTGGATATAACCTACAGTATAACCTTCAACAATTATTTTTTAATGTCTAATATTAAATGCTATTTTTCAAGTATCAGTTTCCAAAAATCAATATTTATTAGATAATTGCCTTCAACCAATTAAATACACATTTTTTTCTTTCCAAAAGATAAAGTGAATTGCCATGTTGAGAGTATTTGAGTGCTTGTCTTGTGTTTTGTATTTTACGGTTGATCTGATTAGATGATTTAAGGTAAAATAGATTTTTCTGGGCATGTTCCGTTTCTGAAGCAAGAAACTTGCTTCACAATTTTACAATAACTCACCTGACAAGTTACTTTCTGTTAGAACATAGTGCCGCAGAGTCTGTTGGAGAACTACCTGGGTATGATTGACCCATCCCGTGCACAGACAGTGGACACAGAAATCACCAAGTACTGTGCATACAACTTGCCAGCAGTTGCATACACACTCGGACGGGAGAACTGGCACTGCATTAAGAACTTGTACGAGACATTGGCTGCAGATATGCAGGTACAACATTTAAAAAAAAAAGTACTTTTATTTTAGTGTATTTTAAAGCCAACACTGTCTTTAAAAAATTAATTAAAAAATAATATACATTTTAGTGGAAAGTGCGCCGAACGCTGGCATTCTCTATCCATGAGCTGGCCCTGATTCTTGGCGAGGAGATCACACATCGAGATCTGGTTCCTGTGTTTGACGGCTTCCTCAAAGACCTGGATGAAGTACGGATAGGAATCCTGCGACATCTGGCCGATTTTCTACGGGTAGGTGATTCAATGCATAAATTGAAGTAAATATGTACAGCCAACTGGTAATAGCTCTTGAAGATAAACATATTTTTGCTAGATCAAAGCATTTACAAATGTTAAGAGTATTGTCTGAAATGAGACGGATCTTGCATTTATAGATATATTTGTGTTTGTTTTAAAGCTTATGCAATATATGAAACTTTGGACCACTAAGAAGTTATTTAAAAATATGCAAGCAGGTGTTTTTCATTTTGTTCATGTAATTATTGCCGAAGCATGCACTGGTTCGCAGTAAAATATGATGAAATGATTCAAAATAGACCAGAAAGGATTTTAACTTGTAATTATTTGAATATATATACTGGTAGTGACTCAACTGTGATGTAATGCCATTACTTGTACGTTGTCATTGTTCAGCTCTTGCGGCGTGATGTACGGAGACAGTACCTGATCAAGATTCAGGATTTTATGAACGTGGACAACAATAGGAACTGGCGCTTTAGGCAGGAGGTGGCTGAGTGAGTGTCCTCCTTAGTTTTTCTTTCAGGTGGCAGCAAATTGTATAAAGCTTTGTTAAGTTGTCAGCAAAATGTCCACAGAGTATCTTTTTGCCAGTTTGCACATTTAAATTATTTGATTGTTTATAAGCAATTATTGGAAAATTATTAATTAATTTATAAAAAAATTGCCTAACTAGGACAAAACCAAAGCATTTATTGTTTTAAACTGTTTTGGCCTCTGGAGGGGTAGAAGTGTTTGCCTACAATTAACACATTGTAAATTGAAATGAAGATCGTGTTGAATTTTGGTAATTATATAAAAAAAATCCTAAAGATTAGGGTGATAAAGGGTGATGACATTGTATTGAACACAACAAAGACTGGCATCACAATTAAACATACACAAGGCTACACTCACCTAACACTTTATCATTTAAAAGTTGGTTGTTCTGGCCTACTGACTGATGTTTTATAAAGCAAACATGGAATATCTGTATAGAACTGGGTTATTAATACTATTACTAGGACATTAAAAAGTGTAGTTTTGCAGAATTGGCATTTGTCTTTCAGACAGCTTGTGTTAATATCAGAGCTATATTCAGCTTCTGAGATTAGCGACCACTTGTTACCCATGGCCTTGTCACTGGCAGAGGACAGAGTAGCTGAGGTTCGCATAGACGCCTACCACCTGGTGAGTGTAGAATCTTATTCAGTCCATGGATATTTATAAAATGCAGAAACTAACTTAAGATCTTATAAGCCATGCTAAAAACCTGCTTCAAATTATACTTGCTAGTTGATAGTTTTGATGCATTATTCAGGGTTCGAATTTAGCACTCGCACACTCGCAAAATGCGAGTTTAATTAAAAGACACTCTCAAAAATTTGCAAGTTCAAATTTGCAGAAAGTGCAATCCTCGATATATATGTTTTTGTAGACTGGTTTTTCGTTTCCATTTTTGCCGGTGGTATTTAGCGATAATCGTATCGAGACACAGTCTGTATAATGATGAAAAGCAAAAAGATAAGTTTTTTTACGCGTGTTGATTTTAAAACCGCAGACAGCTGATGGCAATGATAAACCAGTTCCAAACAAAGAAGCCAAAATGAAATAATTTGTCCGTTAAAACTGTTTCGATGTGGAAGAGGGAGTTGAACATTATATTGACCCTCAACACAGATGACGAAAAGAACGTTTTCAAAATATTTCGCACATACCAATACTTGCCTAATCAAGACTTCCTCAGTACGCAATGTCAGTGTTTCATATATGATAATATTGTTTAATGTACAATTACATGATCTCTCATTAAAACAATTACACTATACCTTCAACCACTGTTTTTCATACTATATATACTTTTGCCTTGCAAACACAAAGGTTTGCCTTAAAAAAATATGAGTGAGTGTCTGGTTTTGCGAGTTAAAAATTTTAGCACTTGCAAAAATTGTGAGTGTCAAAAAAGTTACAATCAAACCCTGTTATTGTAACAATGTTCTTTAAAACATTCTCTATTCGTTTGGCAATATCAGATGGTGATCATTTTTTTACCCTCCCACCTGATTATTTATGTGAACACACATACTAAATACCTTACCTGTTCCCAGGTTAGTGTGATGATCAAGCGTATGCGTATGGAAGGGGACGAAAGACTTGTGCAGTACCTCATCAACCAGCTCATTGGCCGCTTTGCCCACAACCACAAGTGGGCTCGCAGGCAAATGTGAGTAAACTGTATTGTTAATCAGCCAGACTTGGCTTTCACGAGTTCATTTGATTAAATCTAGGAATAAAAAATCATGGGTTGGAAACTTCACAGCACCAATCTACTTAATTTCAAAAAGTGATTTTTATCACATAATTATTAAAGAATGTTGGTGTCTCAACTTGTCATCTTTTTATTTTTGGAATGTTAAGAAGAAGAAAAAAGCACATTTAAAAACAACAGCTTATGTGGTTGAAGCCTAACAGGACCTTTTTATTAAAATGAAGACTTGAACCAGTCCTAAAACAACTGTTTTATGTGTATTTTAGTCTGTGAAATTCCCTATAAATGTTAATTTACAGGCTCAAATGGCTTAAAAAGTTCATAAGTTTTTCTCTTATAACAGTTATAACAATTCTCTGAAAATAATGTAGCATCCACTTTGTGTCATAGATGCATATCTCTTGTCTTTACAGATTCACTCAGCTGTGTTTGGGTATGGTTCGGGAAGAGTCATTGACACCGGAGCAGTTCGCCCAAGAGTTGCTTCCCCATCTTCTTCACATGGTGAATGATCAAGTGCCAAATGTCCGCATTACCCTTGCCAAAACCATGTACGCCTACATGGCCAATGAAAGTATGTGAATTCAGTCGCTAATCAGGACTTTTGTACATTTAAACGCAGGGTTTTGACTCGAAAGGAATGC
Source organism: Mya arenaria (assembly GCF_026914265.1). NCBI lineage: Eukaryota > Metazoa > Mollusca > Bivalvia > Myida > Myidae > Mya > Mya arenaria. Next base: position 73,997,724 of record NC_069129.1, on the reverse strand, counting down.
TCAAATTTCTTGTGTTGTTCTCAGAAGGTTAAATTATGGTACTTTTTAGAAATGATGTTCCGATGATCGATAATAATCGAAACTGGATTGGTCGGCCTGAAATCTGCAAAAACTGATTGTTTTTGGTTATAATGGATCATCGAGAGAAAAAAATAAATAATAATAATAATAATAAAAACAAAATGTTAGTGTTCTGATGTTATCTTTAACAAAATGGCTGATGAAAGCCACAATGAGCATGAAAATGAACTATTTTTACACAACAACACATAATAATTTCAATCATAAACACAATGCATATGCATATAATGATTAATACTGTACATGAATTAAACTACAATTCAGGTACTATCTCGTATTTAAAAAAAACAAAAACGCTTGTACTATCGATAATGGGTTACTTGAGTGAAATCAATTATCGATAGTAAAATTGGAACCGATTTCCAACACTACTTTTTAGTGTTATACCTACATTGTCATCTATGCCTTATTCTACAGAGTTCAGTCAGTATGAAGAGCATCCATGTGGCCAGGAGCTTGAAGAGGGAGTGTCCAAGCTTCAGACTGACCAAGACCGAGATGTCCGCTTTTACTGCTCACCAGAGGCTTACATGGAAACACCTGCGTATTCCGATGATGGTAACAGCCTCTGTGATTATCAGGTATGGGTTAGTAACATTTTATTATATCTTTTCCTTATAGCTACTAGCTAAACATGTTAAACATAGTTTCTATTTTGTTTGTTATAAACTCCATTATTAATATTTGGTAATGTTCAATAATAATAGACTAGATTAATTATATTCAAGGAATGGAGACATTTCAATCAAGATTATACTTGTTAACTGAAATTATCTTTGTGTCACTGTTTATCATTTTGCTATATTTGAGTGAAGTAAACTTGAGACAGTATTAAGATTGAACATTTAAGTATATATTTAGGTGTTGTCAATTTTGACAAAACCGATTTCATATAATTGAACACCTATAATCCTGATGTTTTGCAAATGAGCTTAACAAAGCATACACTTGAAACAATAAATAGAATCCGGCTCACAATGTTATTTTTCAATGGAAAAGCCATCCATTTGTACTTCCCCAGGAGTGGCTTCGAACAGCAAGATTTCATAGTATATAAATGGTTGGTTAATGCAAACTGTACATGTATGGATACTTTGCTTTATGTCATGAGCCTACCTCTTATTTATTTAGTAGTTAGTTCCTGGTGGCAAGTGAAGGTTCATGCCAAATCACTGATGAAAAATGTCTGTTTACATGGATTTGGGTGGACGTACAGCCATGATCATTCATTGCATGAGCCATCAAATACTCAAAACTGCTAAGATCATTTGCCAACAGAAGTATCGACCAAAGATATTCAATAAACAAAGCAACAGTTGAAGATGTACTCATTTTTATGTAATTTGCATTTTGTATGCTCTAAATTGTTTGTTTAAAGCAACCAAGTGTTTGTTGAATACTAATTTAACCAAATTCAAATTAGTGATACACTTTTGTACTGTACATTTGATAACATAATCATTGCAAAAGTTGAAAGGAAAGAACAATGACAGAAGACGTCAAAAACTGTCTTCGAAATTTGCTTTCACAATAACTCAGCAAATTGGGCTGACTGTCTTTAACAATTTACCTGCCTGAATAATGCATGTTATGTAGACTGGTAATGCTCAAAAAGACAAATGGTTACGTATAGAATCATTTTACACCAGCTTAACATCCATCTACTGTCCAATATGATCAAAAACTCGCCCTTAAGCATTGCTTCACACTGGTGTTTTATGTTTTTCTTATTCTCACCATGTGCATTTCTTTTATTCAATAAACTAGACTGGGCCCTATCCACAGAATTCAATTTGCATAAAAATGACACAAATTGGAGACTAAATAATCATGACCTTGCTACCTTTATAATTATTGGTTCCCATCTGATCATTATATGCTGACCTCGCACAAAGCTCTATTCTATAAATGGAATATTGTAACCTTTGGAGAACTATATGTTCCTAAAGCTCAGAAGCGGATGCCGGAATTTGATGTTCGGCTCTTTCAATACATAATGTAGTATACTTTCAGTATACTTTCATGTGAAAATTATTGTCTATAAAAAGGACATAAGAAACCAGATTTCCACCTCAAAATTCACCTGCTAGTCGGACCACTAAGTTACTACGAGTTGCTGCCCAAGCAAAGACTCCAGCCACAGGTGGTCAGGCGGGTGCTAATTTAGTAGACAGCAAAAATCCAACACTTTTAAGAAGTTGAACTTCATATGGAGTTCCCAGTTCTTTTTTAAAATGAAATACTTGAAAAACCGTATGTTTCATAAACATCGTAATATAGATAATTTCGAACTTGGCCATAAATTGAAAAAAAATACAATAATTTAAACTTGTTGTTTGGGTGGGTTGAACTGTGCCAATTCCAAATGATATTTTTTTTTAGTTTCCCCATTGAAAAAATAGCTTAATTAATATATTTTGTTAGATGAACTTGTCTGCTTTTAAAGTTACAAAAGTCTTATTTGCAACATTTTTTTTCAGCTTTCTGGATTGTAAAGAGCAGAAAACAAGGAGAATGAATATATGCAACATGGCTGGACCATATCTAGAATCAACAATGAAGAACGGCTGCCTGGAATATGAGGACCAAATACTTAAGACGATTTTTAATTGATTTGACATTGCTGTTACATAGTTGAAACTTTCAATAATAAAGGGTATTTGCATTATTCCTTAGTCAGAAATTTTAAACTAGTCTTTCAGTAGATAAGGTTTATATCTTGGTTTAACCAGACCTGTATAAATGGGGACTCCTGTATGGAATACAGATCATGTGTTTGGGTCCAAGACTAATGGTGTATTGTTGCTATTTTAATCTTGAAATGCAAGTGAAAAAAGAGTATGTAAACTCCCTGCTGTAGAATAAACATCCGATTCTAAATTTCCTTTGAATGTCTTAAATAAAATTTGAATGTACTGAAAGAAGTGATTTTCTCACCTAATAAAAGCATCTTGCTATGACCAGTACATAAATGATGTCTGTTCTGAAGATAAAGTGCTAGAGAAAATGAGACAGAAATCTACATGGTTGCCTTTGATATACGTCACTGTGATTTTCATTTATAAGCAAATGCATAATTGTGGTTTTTGGAAGTGTTTTTTTCTTTTCTTTTTTATAATTTGTGTTGTAATGAAAACCATGATTTTGATATAATCAGATCAGACTCAGTTTTATTTAAATAATTTACCCGTTAAATTACATTGTTTAAAAACCTGGTCTCTTGGTGGTCATAACCGAAGAGTTCAATATTGTATAGTATTAAAAAAAATATTTGGCTGATTCTCCGAAGCTTTCCCGCTGAATGTGTTTATAGTTTGATGTTGACACAAAATATGCCAAAATTTTATTGGTAAGTGTGTGTTTTTCTCTTTCTGTGATACTTTTGTATGTAATTCCTGAATGATATTTATTTAACATGTGCAAGTTACTTAATACTGCTTTGTATAATATGCACACACTGTTGATGCCTCAGAGGATAAAAATGCTCAACGAGATTCAATGTATCAAACAAGGGGGACCACTGACTGACTGTTGTTTATGCTCTTGTATTTTTTTTAAGTGGAAGCTCCTCTGTGCCTCTTTGTTTCAAGTTTGATTCAGCATTCATGAATATTTTTAGTTTTATGACATTTACGTGAATGTGCGACTTAATTGATTTTGAGACATTTACCTGTGACATTTGTCTGTGTGTGTTACCTAAGGAATTATGTGATATATATCTGTATGTGTTCACGTGAGGAATTATGTGACATTTGCCTGTATGTGTTACCTAAGGAATTATGTGACATGTACCTGTATGTTAGTTGTTGCCTATGGAATTATGTGACATGTACCTGTATATGTTACCTAAGGAATTTTGTGACATATATCTGCATGTGTTCACATGTCAGAGATATTATGTGACATTATACTGTTTGTGTGACTTAATGAAATATGCTAATACACTCATGTGATATCTCTTGCTAAACTTGTCTATTGTTTATAATAATGATTTTACCGTGGTCCGTGTTAAACTTGAGCAGACTTTTGAAAAGCATTTTTTTTTTATGATTTGAATCATTTCAATTCATTCTCCTTGTAATCAATTCAGTCTTAAACTAGATGGAAGGGAATAATTCTATGTGTGTATGTAGTTGTTTATTGAGGGATCATGTCTTTCAGTTTTTGGTGCCAGAATCGTTGTTTTTAACAAGATATTATTTATAAAATTGTTTGTGTGCAGATAAACGTGAACTAAAGTCAGTTTTTCACCAAGATGCGGAAGTATTGAGTGGTTGTCAGTTTTAACTTGTTTATCAACAGTTCAAAATAAAAGTTCATATTGAAATCCAGATTATTTTACTTTTAACGGAAACAATTTAGTTAGACAAGGATGAAAGTTAATAGACTCATTATGTTTTGATTTAAGGTTATTAGAATACATTTACCAAAATAAATGGACCTACACTAGATCACTGTTTAATTCGGTATTAAAATGCATTCTAACATTGTAACCTTTGAAACAGGTTGTGTTTGAATTTATATTTTCTCTATATGAACCAGCTAAGTGTTTGAATTTATATATATTCTACTGACCCAGCGCCTGTTTAAATCTACCGATTCACCTGATTAAAATCTTAAAAGGCTGACTGTTGAATTACCAAAATAATTGTACGGCATATTTGAAAAATACTGTTGTCCCATTGGACAAAATATAATTTCGAACACGTTATAAAATTGATGATTTTGTAATGCTGCTTATGTGCTGTAAATTAATTTTATGGTGTGTTATTTTAATATAGAGCTGTTATATAGCTATTTATTTTATTCTATTATCAGATTATATAGGAAAACTTGTAATTGAAAAAATGAATTTTTCAAGAAAAAATCTGAATAACAATAAATGTACTGAATGGAGGTATGTTTATTTTATTTGAATCCTAATATAGTGCCAGTTAAGTGTGTCCTGGTTAATCTGTTCATGGTCAGATTATGAATAGTCGTTCATCGCTCCAGGTAGCATCATGCTCGTATGATATCCTCTTCTTTCATCGTTACCAGTGCCGTTCATGGCCGTGATTACTTATAATCGTTCATCGCTCTAGTAGCGTTCATGGCCATTATTGATAATACTCGTTCATGGCCGTAATTTTTAATGTTCTTTCATCGTTACCAGTACCGTTCATGGCCGTGATTATTTATAATTGTTCATCACTAGTAGCGTTCATGGCTATTATTTACAATACTCGTTCATCGCTCGAGTAGCGTTCATGGCCATTATTGATAATACTCGCTCATGGCCGTATTTTTTTAATATTCTTATATCGCCCCCAGTATCGTTCATGGCCGTGTTTATTGATTTTAAGAAAGTATCTTATAGTAATGATAGAAGGGCCTCGAGGAAATAAAACTGATAGAAGGGCCTCGAGGAAATAAAACTGATAGAAGGGCCTCGAGGAAATAAAACTGATAGAAGGGCCTCGAGGAAATAAAACTATCAATACATTTTTGAATCGGGCCAACATGACTCGTGCTCAATACGATCACTGTTAAATCACTCGCATCAGGTTCCCTTCAGACTCTTGTTTAGTCTTTTTAATTGAGTTTTTTTTCTAGGTAATCTTTCAGCATTCAGGGACACGTTGTAAAACATCATAGCACAACAATTATTCACGAGCTGCCCCCTCCTCCCCCGTAATCGGTCAGTCACAGCTCGTTGCATTTTTCCTTGTCCGAATGATAACTTGAAAACTACTGGACGGAATTTAACCTAATTCAAACTTCATACGACGATAGAACATAATGAGAGGAAGTGCAGTGTACAAAAACCATAACTCTGTTTTAGCTAATTACTGAGTTTTTTTCACTTTGCTTCTTTTCCCTGTCTGGAGCATTACTTGAAAACTACTGGATGGAATTTAATAATTCTTAATACAATGGTAAAGCAAAACGAGGGGAAGGGCAGTGTTGAACACAAAAATAACTTTATTTCGGCGTTTTACAGAGTAATTGTCCTTTGTTATATATTCTTGCCCAGAGCATAACTTCAAAACTATTGATGGGATTGAAATAAAACTTGGTATATAGATAGATGGCAATGGGAGAAGGTGCAGTGTACAAGAACCATAATCCTATCAAGTTTATTAAGGTAGCACACCCCAAAAATGAAAATGACAACCTAAACATGAAATTGTTTAATTTCAATGCTTTAGCACAGGACTACGAATATTTTGAGTGGTTCAAGATAGCGGTTCGAATCCAACCAGAAGTATTTTTCTTCTTTTTCAGTAGCTAACTCAATGAGAGGACGTGCAGTGTACAAGAACCATAACTCTATCTCAGCCACAAATTGTTGCCATTTGTTACGTTTTCTCGTTTACAGCATTACTTCTTAATGACTCAATGGCGTTTAATTAAAAAAAACACACATTCGTTTAGCTTGATAAGTGGATATCCAGTGTGCAATAAACTCTTATGTGCCTCTTTTCAAAGAAATATTTAGCCATTCCTGTGTCCAGGCGGCAATCGGGGGTATGCGTCACTCCTGTGACAGCTCCAGCTTTTCTTTACTATCAAATGATCAAGCGTAATAACTGTTTACAGACGGTACTAAAATAAATGAAGTTCCAATTTGTCTGCCACTACAAACGTGTTTCAAGCAATGTTTATATTTTGCGAGTCGACTGTTTGACGTTTTCGCTCTTGCGACGCCGATTTCCTGCAGTGTATTTGGTAGACGAACGACAAAAAGGCTATTATTCGTAAAGGAATTTTACTACAACTGTAGTTGATGCATTCTTCGGATGCTCTTTTATATTACTTTGAAGTTGATATAAATCAGAATTGAGAATTTGAGAACGCGATCCGATAGATCTCGATGGAAACAGGTTGTAACGCGGAGGAATACGCGATAAAAGCCAAGTCGTACACCTCTGATGGATCACGTGACTCCACAAAGATTTGTTCCAGCGTGGGAAAACTTTACCGTTACCTCACGGGATGCTTATTTTTTGTTTTGAGTCAAAATGCTTCTTCCATGGATGTATCAGTCAGTATACTACACGGCACTATATGCCGCGTTGGCCACGAATTTGCACAATTGTCTGAATCGTTTGTCATCTTGTTTTGGAATTATTCCTTGTCCAAATCCTTTGACTCCTGACACGTTTGCTTAGAAAAATTAAATTAAGTTAAAATATATCTGATATCCGCTTTTGATCTTATACGGGTTTTAGTAAATAAAGAACAAACCGAATGACTTCCTCAAATTTCAAATTCTTAACCTGGTATTATTTTGACGCGATACTATTCTGACTTGCAAAATGTAATGCACCACTCGTATTTCGATCTTTATAATATTTACAGAATTTGCCAGATTGGGTTTCCCTCCAAGCATCTCACTGTTAAGTCTAAATTTTTTCACACTCTTTAGGGGACAAATTGTCATGTAAATTATTTTAATTTAACTATAAATAACAGACGTTTATCAAACTTCTGCTTTGTATACACATCTTCTCGGTCTTGTTTCTCAGGAAATTATACGGGCGCTCTATTTGATTTGCAGTGTAACGTGCAGCACGTGCTAATGTAATTGGTTCCCTGCAGCGAGTACCATGCCAGAGGAATGAAAACCAGTTGAAATTAATATCAAAACTCGTAAAGTCTTAAGCATTTTACCCATCAGTTTCCTTGACAGATATTGAGTAACACAACGGCGTCTCGCGGCGAAAAAATGCCGATTTTTATGATAATACCGACAAGAAGTACGCATCATTTGCTGAAGGTTATTTGTCTTATACACTGTTAATAATGATACGAAACTGTTCATGATGATACGAATTACTCATAGAGCTTGTATCTTATTACTCCAATGCTTTTATGCTATTTTGCTTTTTATTATTATTATTATTATTATTATTATTATTATTATTATTATTATTATTATTATTATTATTATTATTAAGGTAGTACATTTGACAAAGCAACTTAATTTCGGTCTAACATATCATGACGATATGCACAATCAAATTGATCAAGTTGAAACAATTAAACATGGCAAATCAAATGTCGGATGCAAACATAAAGTTTGCCGTCTTTCCACATTTGCTCCTGTAAGAATGATCCGGATCTGCACGATTTAGGTTGTCCGGTAAGCGTAGTGGTGAGCGCACTAATTTCTCACCCAGGCGACCCTGTCGGGTTGTCCGGTAAGCTCAGTGGTAAGTGCTCCTCACCAAGGCGACCTGGATGTTCGGTTAGGGCAGTAGTAACTCGCTTCTTTTTACGGCGACCCGAGTTGTCCGGTAAGCACAGTCGTTAGCGCAGTCGCTTCTCACCAAGGCGACCAGGGTTGTCCAGTAAGCGCAGTGGTGAGCGCACTCGCTTCTCACCAATGCGAGCTGGGTGTCCGGTTAGCGCAGCGGTACGTGTACTCGCTTCTCACCAAGGCGACCAGGGTTGTCCAGTAAGCGCAGTGGTGAGCGCACTCGCTTCTCACAAATGCGAGCTGGGTGTCCGGTTAGCGCAACGGTACGTGCAGTCGCTTCTCACCAAGGCGACCAGGGTTGTCCAGTAAACGCAGTGGTTAGTGCTTTCGCTGCTCACCAAGGCTACCCGGGTTGTCCAGTAAGCGCAGTGGTGAGCGCACTCGCTTCTCACCAATGCGAGCTGAGTTGTCCGGTTAGCGCAGCGGTACGTGCACTCGCTTCTTAACAAGGCGACCCGGGTTGTCCGGTAAGCACAGTGTTACATGCAATCGCTTCTCACCCTGGCGACTCGGGTTGTCCGGTAAGCGCAGGGGTAAGTGCAGCCGCTTGTCACCAAGGCGACCCGGGTTGTCCGGTTAGAGCAGTGGTAAGTGCACTCGCTTCTTACGAAACACCCGCGGGCTGTCCGGGAAGCACAGTAGTAAGCGCACACGCTTCTTACTATGGCGACCCGAGTTGTCCGGTAAGCACAGTGGTAAGCGCAGTCGCTTCTCACCAAGTCGACCCGAGTTGTCCGGTAAGCGCAGTCGCTTCTCACCAAGATGACCCGGATTGTCCAGTTAGCGCAGTGGTACGTGCACTCGCTTCACACCAAGACGACCCGGGCTGTTCGGTAAGCGCATTTGTTCGCTTCTCTCCCAGGCGACCCAAGTTGTCCGGTAAGCGTAGTGGTAAGCGCACTCGCTTCTAACCCAGGCGACCCGGGTTGTCCTGTAGCGCAGTAGTAAGCGCACTAGCTTCTCACTAAGGCGAGCTGGGTTGTCCGGTTAGCGCAGTGGTTAGCGCAGTCGCTTCTCTCCAAGGCGACCTGAGTTGTCCAGTTAGCACAGTGGTTAGCGCAGTCGCTCTCATTAAGGCGAGCTGAGTTGTCCGGTAAGCGAAGTGGAACGGCATTCGACTATCACACAGGCGACCCGGGTTGTCTGGTAAGCGCAGTGGTGAGCGTACTTGCTTCTCACCCAGGCGAACTGGGTGGTCCGTTGAGCGCAGTCGTTAGAGCATTCGCTTCTCACCCAGGCGACCTGGGTTGTCCGGTAGGCGCAGTGGTTTGCGCATTCGATTCTCACCAAGGCAACCCGGGCTATCCGGTAAGCGCGGTGGTTTGCGCACTCGCTTCTCACCAAGGCAACCCGGGCTATCCGGTAAGCGCAGTGGTTTGCGCACTCGCTTTTCACCAAGGCGACCCGGGCTGTCTGGTAAGCGCAGTGGTTAGAGCACTCGCTTCTCACCAAGTCGTTCCGGGTTGTCCGTTGAGCGCAGTCTTTGGTGCATTCGCCTCTCACCAAAGCGACCCGGGCTGTCCGGTTAGCGCAGTGGAAAGTACACACGCTTCTCACCTAGGTGACCCTGGCTATCCGGTTAGCGCATTGGTACGTGCACTCGCTTCCCACCAAGGCGAACCGGGCTGTCCGGTTAGCGCAGTGGTACGTGCACTCGCTTCTCACCAAGGCGACCCGGGCTGTCCAGTAAGCGCAGTGGTAAGTGCACTCGCTTTTCACCAATGCGACCTGGGTTGTCCTTTAAGCGCAGTGGTAAGTGCACTCGCTTCTCACCAAAACGAACCTAATTGTCCGGTAAGCGTAGTGGTCAGTGCACTCGCTTCGCACCCAGGCACCCCGGGTTGTCCGGTAAGCGCAGTAGTAAGCGCACTCGCTTCTCACTAAGGCAAGCTGGGTTGTCCGGTTAGCGCAGTCGCTTCTCACCAAGGCGACCCGAGTTGTCCGGTAAGCACAGTGGTTAGCGCAGTCGCTTCTCACCGAGGCGACCCGGCTTGTCCTGTAAGCGAAGTGGTGAGCGCACCCGATTCTCACCAAGGCGAGCTGAGTTGTCCGGTAAGCGCCAAAGCTGTCCGTTTAGCGCAGTCTTTAGTGCATTCGCCTCTCACCAAAGCGACCCGAGCTGTCCGGTGAGCGCAGTGGTTAGCGCAGTCGCTTCTCACCAAGGCGACCCGAGTTGTCCGGTAAGCACAGTGGTTAGCGCAGTCGCTTTTCACCGAGGCGACCCGGCTTGTCCTGTAAGCGAAGTGGTGAGCGCACTCGATTCTCACCAAGGCGAGCTGAGTTGTCCGGTAAGCGCCAAAGCTGTCCGTTTAGCGCAGTCTTTGGTGCATTCGCCTCTCACCAAAGCGACCCGAGCTGTCCGGTGAGCGCAGTGGTTAGTGCACTCGCTTCTCAACCAGGCGACCCGGATGTCCGGTTAGGGCAGTAGTAACTCGCTTCTTTCTACTGTGTCCGGTAAGCGTAGTGGAAAGTAGACACGCTGCTCTCCAAAGCGACCAGGGCTGTCCGCTTATCGCAGTGGTACGTGCACTCGCTTCCCACCAAGGCGAGCTGGGTTGACCGGTAAGCGCAGTGGTCAGTGCACTCTCTTCCTACCAAGGCGATATTGGTTGTCCGGTTAGCGCAGTGGTTAGTGCACTCGCTTCTCACCAAGCTGGGTTGTCTGGTTAGCGCAGTGGTACGTGCACTCGCTTCTCACCAAGGCGACCCGGGTTGTCCAGTAAGCTCAGTGGTAAGTGCACTCGCTTCTCACCAATGCGACCCGGGCTGTCCAGTAAGCGCAGTGGTCAGTGCACTCGCTTCTCACCAATGCGACCCGGGCTGTCCAGTAAGCTCAGTGGTAAGTGAACTCGCTTCTCACCAAGGCGATATTGGTTGTCCGGTTAGCGCAGTGGTTAGTGCACTCGCTTCTCACCAAGCTGGGTTGTCTGGTTAGCGCAGTGGTACGTGCACTCGCTTCTCACCAAGGCGACCCGGGCTGTCCAGTAAGCTCAGTGGTAAGTGCACCCGCTTCTCACCAATGCGACCCGGGCTGTCCAGTAAGCGCAGTGGTCAGTGCACTCGCTTCTCACCAATGCGACCCGGGCTGTCCAGTAAGCTCAGTGGTAAGTGAACTCGCTTCTCACCAAGGCGACCCGGGATGTCCGGTAAGCGCAGTGGTACGTGCACTCGCTTCTCACCAAGGCGACCCGGGCTGTCCAGTAAGCTCAGTGGTAAGTGCACTCGCTTCTCACCAATGCGACCCGGGCTCTCCAGTAAGCGCAGTGGTAAGTGCACTCGCTTCTTACCAATGCGACCCGGGCTGTCCAGTCAGCGCAGTGGTAAGTGCACTCGCTTCTCACCAATGCGACCCGGGCTGTCCAGTAAGCGCAGTGGTAAGTGCACTCGCTTCTCACCAATGCGACCCGGGCTGTCCAGTAAGCTCAGTGGTAAGTGCACTCGCTTCGCACCCAGGCGACACGGGTTGTCCGGTAGGTGCAGTGGTAAGTGAACTCGCTTCTCACCAATGCGACCCGGGCTGTCCAGTAAGCGCAGTGGTAAGTGCACTCGCTTCTCACCTAGGCGACCCGGGCTGTCCAGTAAGCGCAGTGGTAAGTGCACTCGAATCTCACCAAGACGACCCGGGTTGTCCAGTTAGCTCAGTGGTAAGTGCACTCACTTCTCACCAAGGCGACCCTGGCTGTCCAGTAAGCTCAGTGGTAAGTGCACTCGCTTCTCACCAATGCGACCCGGGCTGTCCAGTAAGCGCAGTGGTAAGTGCATCCGCTTCTTTTCCAGGCGACGGACTGTCCGTTAAGCGCAGTGGTAAGTGCATTTGCTTCTCATCCAGGCGTCCCGGTCTGTCCGGTAAGCACAGTGGTAAGTGCATCCGCTTCTCATCCAGGCGACCCGGTCTGACCGGTAAGCGCAGTGGTAAGTGCATCCGCTTATCATTCAGGCGACAATTGTTGTCCGGTGAGTGCACTCGCTTCTCACCAAGACGACCCGACCTGTCCGGTAAGCTCAGTGGTAAGTTCACCCGCTTCTCACCAAGTAACCCCGGGCTATTCGGTAAGCGCAGTGTTTAGTGCACTCGCTGATCGACAAGACGACCCGGGCTGTCCGGTAAGCGCAATGGTAAGTGCACTAGCTTCTCACCAAGACGACCCGGATTGTCCGGTTAGCGGAGTGGTACGTGCACTCGCTTCTTCTCTGGGCGACCCGGTCTGTCCGGTAAGCGCAGTGTTCAGTGCACTCGCTTTTCACCAATGCGACCCAGGTTGTCCGGGAGCGCAGTGGTAAGTGCACTCGCTTCTCACCAAGACGACCCGGATTGTCCGGTTAGCCCAGTGCACTCGCTTCTCACCAAGGCGACCCGGGCTGTCCGGTTAGCGCAGTACGTGCACTCGCTTCTCACCTAGGTGACCCTGGCTGTCCTGTTAGCGCAGTGGTACGTGCACTCGCTTCCCACCAAGGCGAACCGGGCTGTCCGGTTAGCGCAGTGGTACGTGCACTCGCTTCCCACCAAGGCGACCCGGGCTGTCCGGTTAGCGCAGTGGTACGTGCACTCGCTTCCCACCAAGGCGACCCGGGCTGTCCGGTTAGCGCAGTGGTACGTGCACTCGCTTCTCACCAAGGCGACCCGGGCTGTCCGGTTAGCGCAGTACGTGCACTCGCTTCTCACCTAGGTGACCCTGGCTGTCCGGTTAGCGCAGTGGTACGTGCACTCGCTTCCCACCAAGGCGAACCGGGCTGTCCGGTTAGCGCAGTGGAACGTGCACTCGCTTCCCACCAAGGCGACCCGGGCTGTCCGGTTAGCGCAGTGGTACGTGCACTCGCTTCTCACCAAGGCGACCCGGGCTGTCCGGTTAGCGCAGAGGTACGTGCACTTGCTTCTCACCAAGGCGAACTTGGTTGTCCGGTAAGCGCAGTGGTTAGTGCACTCCCTTCTCACGAAGGTGAGCTGGGTTGTCCGGTAAGCGCAATTGTTCGTGCACTCCTTTTTCACCACGGCGACAAGTGTGTCAGGTGGGTACTCCGCCCCCCCCCCCCCCCCCCCCCCCACACACACACACATCACGCAATTGTTACACGGGATGAAGCTTTTATGCAGTCATTATAGGACGCAGGCAGACCTTTATAAACAACAACAACAACGCAATCGTTGTAAAATATGTGTTTGAAACTTTAAACTAATAGATTTGCACAGTCAATATTTAATTTGAACATTTACCAACAACCGCAAATTATAAAGATATCACTTGAGATCAAAGTTTCAAAATAACCAACAACGAAGTCACTTTTGAAATTATCAAAAAATACTATTTGCCACACAAGTTTTTCCAATGTCGCGTATAATATTGGACACGCCACTTGGCACATTTTCGCACCCTTGCCTGGCGCAGAGCTACTTTTATTTTCGCATTTGGGTAGATATGTGCAAAACCACGGCCTCTAAACGCCAGCTCCACCACTTTACGGTGGTGCAAAGAAAAAGAGCTGTCGACACTTCCGTGGTGGAGCTGTGCCCTATGTTTACATGAACAAAAGTGAGTATGATTTATATTTTATTTGATAATTTCATTTAACGGACATATTTCGAAAATCGGAGAATGTGGTACCGTGTAAGAACACTTCTACTGCAGGCTGGTTACTATTTCGTTTCAATATTGCGCAAAGTGTGGTGCCAGGAGCTTTTCTCCCGGATCTGACTGCATAGCAAGTACATTTCGGTGCTTACACACACCGTAAGAACATTCTCACGTAGCAACCTTTGTATTAATTCCAAAAGCGTTAACTTTTTTTATATTACTTCAAGTGCAAAACATACACGATAGCGCCATCACTACTCGACAGCTCCACCACTAGGGCAACAGCCCCACCACTTTTATAAATATGTGCATATTTCCTTTTTAAGAAGTGCTTATCAGTTTTGTTGTGTTCCGGCATAGGTACTATACATAACAGTTATGTTTGCATGCGTGAGAATGTTCTTACGGGATGTGTAAGCAACGAAATGTACTTGCTATGCAATCAGTTCTCAAAATATGCACAAGTCCGATTCGGGAGAAAAGCTCCTGGCACCACACTTTGCGCAATATTGAAACGAAATAGTAACCAGCCTGCAGTAGAAGTGTTCTTACACGGTACCACATTCTCCGATTTTCGAAATATGTCCGTTAAATAGAATTATCAAATAAAATATAAATCATACTCACGTTTGTTCATGTAAACATAGGGCACAGCTCCACCACGGAAGTGTCGACAGCTCTTTTTCTTTGCACCACCGTAGAGTGGTGGAGCTGGCGTTTAGAGGCCGTGAAAACGATATCAAATAAAAGAAAAAATACCGTTACATTTTTATAACTGTGAATGTATGGACCTTTTTACGTTCTGCGCATAAATGATGTGTTTAACACTTGTAATTTCATTTTATTAAAAAAACGGCGGTATTCGTGTTAATTTTCAATACTGGATATGCGATTGCTAACCGGAAGGCGAAAATGCGAAAATGCGCCAAGTGGCGGAATGAGCAAGCGCCGCACTATTTTTTTGCACTTTCGCCTCGTCACAAGGCGCATTTCGCCTCGCCACAAGGCGCATTTTCGCCTCGTTAAATTGTGCATTGTCGGATTTATTCCACCTCTCTCGAAAGTTGGTGCATTTCCGCATTGTTGACATTTCGCCTTTTATCCATCCCACTTGTTTCATTTTTGCGTTTTCGCTCTGCCATGCGGTTGGTTTTGCATTGTCGCCCTTTCTCCGCTAAACGGCGAAAACTCGAAATTGCAGACATCAGCCACCATACTTTTTAACAAACTGTAGTCAACACGCTGTTTACGGATGCTTTATATAATCAGGATTTTCCTTCATTCAGTCACTCAAGAGGTACCAGTATGTAATTCAGATAATTTGCAATGCATTCTCATTTCTAGCATTTAGTACCACATGCAATGGTGTGAGCAACGAACGACAACTCTTTCCAAAAACTGACTTGGTGTACAGCCCTCAAATATTATATGCACATGACCAGTCATGAACCCTGTTAATTTTGAGTTCAAATGTCTAGGTCATGGTGACCTTAACTAGAAAAACAGTTTCGAATCAATAACATACAATCAATGACATCATGTAGAGTCTTTCAACTTTGAATTCGCATTGGTCATGGTATGTAGATATCCTCTATTGATTTGGGGGTTTATAGGTCAGAAGTCAAGGTCATATCAATTTCCGATCAATAACTTGTGACTGACTTGTTCTTGTGTTCCATCTGTGTGTGTGTATATATATATCGGTCTTGACCTTCAGATGACACCATTAGGGAAATAGGACAAAGGTTAAGGTCGTGGTGGCCTTTTCAAAAGAAAGTACGTTTTCCATTCTATCGTGACATACAGAACATTTGATCGTAATACATGTCATGACCATGCTGATGTTGAGGTCAAAGAGTCACGGTTGTGGTGCCTCTTTTATGATGTATGCGAAGGATGACTTACAATTAGGGATAGCTTTGTCCGGCGTCGGCGTTCTCGTCGTTCGCGTCGTCGCCTTCACCGTTTCGTATCCTATCATTCACGTTTGAACGACTATGGGCCGATTGTTCAGAACTTTGTTAAAGTTAACAACGTTATTAACATCATCGTTGTTAACTTTCAAATCAGTATTGCTCTGTAAGTTTCACAGATACACTTATGATTTGCAGTATTCCTAACAAGAGGTGATACAACTGTTTAAGCTGTACTTGTTTTATTTGAATATATGAGCATATCAGCAAATATTTCACCTTTAAAAGTTAACAACAATGTCGTTAATCCCGTTGTTAACTTTAACAAAGTTCTGAACAATCGGGCCTATGTGTAAAGTTTCAAACTTGATGTCGAAAATGAAGATCAAGATGAACTTAACTAAAACAATAAAGGGCGCTTTCATCTCCAAATGATTGGCTGATTAGTAACTTTTGCACGAATTGGTGTTGGCCCTTCAGACTTGGTATGCACATAGGTTATGGTCACTAGATGCTGGAGTCAATATCATAATGTCAAAGGTTATTGTGACCTTAACATGAAAATTATGGGCTCTCCCGATTGGCGTCACAACCGATTGCGGAATTCTAGTTTAATATAAGCAAGTTTGTTTTTAAGTAGTTTCAGGCCATCAATCTCGAAAATTCACAGACAGACGCACTGACCTAGCTGGTACATTACGTTCATATTCATCTATTCTTCTTAAATCCGCTTTTATTTTTTTTAATCTCACCAATTTCTTTCATTTACATGTGAACCAAACCATACAGCAAAACAAAGTTCATGACAGTAAAAGTAAAGCATTGCTTCACCAAACTGTGGCAAACAGCTTTATCATGGATAAAAACGCCCCTCCCCCCAAAAAAGGAAAATATATACAAATTCAACAAATCCCCCCTACTTCTATCTTCATTGACAAGCCAAGTTTGAGTTTAAAAATGCTGATATTCTATACTTAAGGCAACTTAAGGTAAAATCACGTTTGGCATATACCGATATACATCATTTTTGATAGATGCGGAGTTGGTGTCCATGCCCAGTGTGTCCGGAAGGGGAAGGGATGGCCGTTTGGGCGACAGTGCATGAGGTCTCAGGTCGTTCAAATTCTGTTGAGTCAGGCATTGGCTGAGCCAACAGTCTTTCCATTGTTACAGAAGCAGAGACACCCAAATATGAGATATGCTATTGTTCCATATACATCTTGATACATGTATAGGCTAAATGCGGAAAATCTGTCTTCAGCTTTGATTCGTCGAACAAAGTTATACTAGAATCTAGAAAGTACCCATGCATATATTGCATCCATTGTGTCAGTATAACAAACTATAAAACAGTCATTGCAGCTTTTAAAGTCTTGAACTACTAGTATATGGTTTTATGTTTAGCACCAACAGAGGAATATTTGAAGGCTTCAAGGAAAACGTTGCGCAACTGTGGCGAATCGTTATGTGGCGAATCGTTATGTGGCGAATAGTTAGTGATTGTTCTCTACGTTATTATTATTATATGGCGTACTCGCTTCTCGCCTAGGCGACCCGGGTTCGATTCCTTGCTTTGACGCATGTGAGTTTGGTTTGTGGTCACCAAGCCGGACATGTGGGTTTAAACTAATATTAAGTTCTTTGAAGATGTCTTTCCCCTTTAAATTACATTGTGCGGAGGCGAGCTATAACAGAGCTTCAGTGCCCTCTTATTTACAAATGCCCGTTACTTTGATGTCCATGGCTTCTTTTTCTAAGTCAACTACATAATTATGATGAATATAATTAAATATTTATTATTGTTCTACCTAGTACCTACTGAATATAATTATATATCGCTTGTTCAGTGTACCCACGGCTATTCACAATCGCCTAATAACTAGACGACGTCTTGTAGGAATGTTTCAGCAATACTGTATGTATATAGTATAGACATCCTAAAGAACTAAATACAAAAATATCTGCTTAAAAACTCTTCTGTTTGTTTTTAAATCTTTAGGCATTGAACTATTTTAAATATTTTATTGAATAATATTCGAATCAACAACAACACGGTATCTGAGTGGTATCTTTATTTCGGCACTAAATGTCTATTTAAAACCAAGAGATTCATTTGGCTGTAAGCAATAAATTACAAAAATATTTTGTTTTATCTGGACTAAAATAATGGCAAAAAAACGAAATACAGTTTTTTATGACTTACACACATTTTAATGCTTCACCTTTGTATTGTTAAAATACAGTCGTCCACTTTACAAAATTTGAGATAATCAAAGTATGTATTTTTTGGCGTTTTAAACGCAATGATTGAAATATGTGAAACTATCGTGAAATGAGTTTAGAATGATACAATAATATGGTCAGGGAAATATTTAGCGTCGTTACAGACGAGTCGGATGCGTGAAAGCGAGTCCCATGCAGGAATACAGTATATAGTTAAAAATAACTATTAAATAATCATAATTGTATGAAATTGTTATTTTCGTAAACTGCAATTTACGTTTTTACTTCAAGCTATCACAAATAGTAATATGATGTATAAGGAGTTTCTCAAGGAGACTGCTTGTGGTATGAATTGGTCCGAAGTGTTTGATTCTACATCTACTTCACATTAAATATATCGTTAGAATTAATGCACGCGTGCACATCAAAACAAGATTTCACCATGCATTTCACTGACTAGTAGTTAAACGTATAAAAAATTACTTAAATTTAAAACTTCAAAAAAATAAATTTATGTATTTGGAAACAAATAGATCACACAAAAATCGATGTTCCTCTAGTAACCCTACTAAATTTATTACAGCATTGAATTTATTACCAATTTATAATTCAGGAGTCAAATTAGTTCTTTTTTTTTGAAAATCAAAACGCATTTAGATAATAAGCATTTGATATAAAGTGTTACATCACACTGGTAAAACAAAACGTCTATAATGAACAACCTTGTAAGCAACACTGCAAATCGTTTTAAAACACATAAAAACAGTTACTAGGACACTAAACATGGGTAATGATCACAATGATTTGATGGGAGTGAACTCCTGTTGTGGTGTCCATTTGGACTCTATTTAGGCATTTCGATATTTTCTGACATCGTTAAACTGCAGTAA
This sequence comes from Mya arenaria, assembly GCF_026914265.1. Taxonomy (NCBI): domain Eukaryota; kingdom Metazoa; phylum Mollusca; class Bivalvia; order Myida; family Myidae; genus Mya; species Mya arenaria. The sequence continues at coordinate 73,978,802 of NC_069129.1, read as the reverse complement.
TTCATAGTTATTTTATGCTAGATAGTTGGTAGGAGTGACCCCTTTGATAAATCTGAAGATTTTTTTTTTATTTTGGGTTAAGTGTCACTAAATTTTGTACAGGGTCAAAAGCCACCAAAGCAGGAGTTGATTCCCATCAAATCACTGTGGTAATGATTGCCTTAGCTGATTGTAAAAGATACAAGCAAACGGGGCTGAATTAACGTTTTATGGTAAATTATACTAATTAATTTCAAGTAATACAATTGTCTTTGACGTTTCAGGACTAAACAGCTTTTAATAAATCCATTTTTAATTTCATCATGTTAATCCTACAAATAATGCGAACATTTTTTATTCAAGATTATTATTTGTAAATAATATGACTGAAAATGACACCATGGCTACAATTAATGATATACACAATCTGAGATCTTCGTTTGTTGAATAAATAGTGATTAATAAAATACTTAATGTAAGTTGAAAATGCAATAAATAGGTAGCAAATAAATATTAAATACATTAAATAAATATCATTTAAATACATTTCAAACATGTCAAAAATAAATAATATGGGAAAACACTAAAACACACATGAAAACACCAAAAAAAAAGTATAAATAGGGAACTATTTACAAGTATTTACAATGTCAAAAATAGTCGGCATAACACGTAAAATCCTGTTCTAAAACTGTGCGGTGAAAAATTTGTTTCAACTTGAAATCAAATACGAAGCTCAACTTGAATGTTTTTGAAATGATGACAAAATAACAAACTTGAAAACAATGACAATTAATGGAAAACGTTAACCCTTGGATTTGTTAAAAAAATCCGTGTCGCTAAATGATTTGAATTCAACCGATGGATGAAACATAAAAAACAATATAGTCAACAGATGTCAATACAGTTAACGAAATGAGAGATATCCGAGGTTGTTCTTTTCTTTGATCAAAATTTATTTTTGAAAAAAGAGAACGGGATGGTGCTCTATTGGTGTAGCATATTAGACATATTTTCAAAGCAAGTACAAGTTTAACTAAGTGAGAAGACTATTTTCTAGTCTCAATTCTGCATAAAGCCAAACTATTGGACTAAAACCTCAGACCAATCGCACATTAGTTCGCACCATTTATTCGAGATTTCTCGAATAGTCCATTTTCTTTATTGTTTTGACGTAGAACCACTCAACCATGAACGAATGACGTGCGATTGGCCTCTGTCCGACGTCATGCACCATTCTAACATCAAGACAAATGTATAACATAAACGACACGCTATATTAGTATCAATGTGATGAAAACGACTCCAATGACGAAAGTAATGAATTTGATCCCATCAATATTGTAGCACTTTTTGGAAATGTTTTGGTCGATTCATCTGTTCGACACGTGTATTTCTCTCCGAATGCATAGATAACATATGAACACAATCCCTTTAATTGCACGCGGCCTGTCTCATGAACAATTTGAATTAACAACTTAAGACAATTAACATAAATTTATAAGTAATTAGTTATTAAAAAAAAAGAAAAACTAAAAAATACCATATTGGTACATGCAAAAACATGTATAATAAATTAAGGATTTAAATCCAATACTAAATACTAAATAAATAAATACCATTCTACTATGCACCTGTATGTATACGAATACAATAATATTGATATTGATACTCTGGTACAATTTGTTCAAATTCAATTAAAATTTAGTGATTAAATAGCTCGAATAGTAATTGTCTCATTAAAATTGATACCGTCGTTTTGATTTTCTTCATTGCAGCTATTGTTTAAACCTCTGACCACGCATGCACGAGGACTCCTCGTGCTTGTAAAGGTAGCTCTTCAGCGCGAACGCCTTCCCGCACCTGCCACAAGCGAAAGGCTTCTCAGAGGAGTGGGTCTGAATGTGCGCGCGCAGGTTGGACTTGTCAGCGAACGACTTCCGGCACTGTGGGCAAGAGAAAGGCTTCTCGCCCGTGTGTGTGCGGATGTGGCCTTGCAGCAGCCAAGGACGGCTGAACCTTTTCCCGCAGTGCTTACATTCACAGCCCTGGTTGTGCGTCCGCACGTGCATGCTGAAGGCCGGCATTGAGACGTATGTCTTGTCGCAGTGCGGACACTTCCGGGCCTTCTTATCGGAAGCGGTGCGATGGGTCTGTCTATGGCGGGCAAGGTTGCTGGACGTACTGTACTGCTTGCCACATTCCGGACAAACATGGTTCTCATTGCCTGGACACTCGCTCGATGTACTCAGCTGTTGACTCAAGTTGACCGGCTGGGACAAAATCGGGTGAGGGATCGGAGTGAATATCTGACTGATCCGCGGGTATTCGACACCAAACTTGTAAATCGATTGGTCGTAAGTAAGGGCTGAATTGTCTTTGTTATTGGACGATGCATTGTTGGTCATCAAGTCGTAAAGAAAAGAAATATGCTGCTGTCTACAACTGAGCCCGAATTCCATACCCGGCGAGGAGGATCTATTTTCTGTCGTGTAGGAATATCCGCCATCACTGTCGTCTGCGGACGAGACTGATGACGTCGTTGATGACGAAGGACTGATAGCCGGGGACGGGACATGCGGGGCATCGGAACTCTCTGAAAATAAATAAAATTCACTTATTTTAATATTTCCGCTCCTACAAATCACTAACAAATTTTCTTAATTATAGTCTATAAGGCTATAAACCAAACGAGCACGTGCAATGTACGTATCGTATTTGTTTTAAGATAACAAATCTCCCTCCCAATAAGTTTTGAAGCCCACAAATTGCTGTGCTGTAATTTAAAACCCATTACGTTTCCAAAAGAAAGACGCTGCACATTTTAATAATATGGAAAACTACGATCAAAGATAATTCCAAACAGAATCGTTTCTATGGCAACAGAAGATAGGGGAGCCAATGACACGCGCTGTAATCTAGGGCACGCGAGCGGGTCTAACGGTATCCGGTGTCGGCTGATGAGAGACACATGTGCCTTATGATGAAAAACAATTATCGTCTGCTGCGGTTTTGAAACTTTTTTTGCTCTCTCCGTTCATGGCTTCAAGTTTTTGTAAACATACAAGAACGCTGAATGAACATTTTGTCTTTTGGGCGAAACGGTAAGGCCACTTGTTTTAGGGTGTTAATCAATGATGTAACTGTAACAAATCATCATCAGTCATAGACTAATATGTCCATCTTTCGATTTATTACATATAAAATAAGTGTTAACTCCTTATTATTCTCCTTCTTTTCAAGATTTCTGTTCAGTACCTGCAGTATTTTCTGCCCAAATGTTTGATGTATTGTTTAAGTTATACTATCAATACCATTTTCAAGTTATCATCAGTAATTGTTTAAAATTTTGATAACTTGATTTTAAAAATAAAACATCAGTTTGTTAGAAATATTCAATTTGTATTGTTTTCAAGTTGTTTTATTTCATTTGTTCTAGAACTGTTCAATCAATTTGTGTTTAATCTTTATGAATTGTAAAAGAGATCTGGAAGCTATTGGTCCCAGGCGAGATCGACCAAACGTGTACAAGCTGCACACGGTAGCACACGGACAACGATCAGAAGGAATACCAAGACTACGTGTTTCACCCAGCCGACCACTGATGACAAACTCACAGAGATAGTATTAATTCCAATGATTAACCACACACTGTGGTGTGTTATATCGCTAAGATAAGATTATTGTTCATATCAAGACCTTTGGACTGATTTATTGCCTCCAATTTACAAATACCGTTTGAAGTCTCGTCTGATGAGATGTTATGATCAGACTTCCAAACGTTTGCAGAACTCAAATGTAGCAGACGATAAATTCAAACGAAATTCAAGTAGACTCAAAGAAGTGAATAAATAGGGGAAAAATGGAGAAGGTGTCGTTTGACACCCGATAGATGAAATCTTAATTAATCATGATTGAGCAAGTAAGATTAAACGCTTCCTAGCTTCCTAGAAATTAAGGGTGCATTCATGAAACCCGTTCTAAGTCAGCTGCTACTGTATGAACAGCAGATTGCAGATTAAAGGCGAAGACTTCTGGAAATCAAAGGTAAATTGTTTACGAAGCTAATCCGGTGGATTTATCTTTCACACGCCTTGAGTACAAGACAAAAAGTAAACAATGGATTCTGTGACACCGAACGGTTGCTGTTGAAGGCAAACGTCTCCGCAATGGTAATCATGGAAGACGCCAGTAAACCAATAAATCAGTTCAAGCATTTTCCGACGTTACTTGACATAAGATACATATAAACTTTCTAGAACTTATTTTTACATCAACAATATCTTTATCATTATAATTACCGGTATCCTTATCAATAAACAATCCACCTGAGTTTCCTCCATTAGAATGCATTGCGAAAGGCATTTAATAACAATAAATAAAAAGGTAATTCATAAACCATTAATCAAACAGCTTTTGATAAATATCTTTATGCACATTCTAAGTAGACATGACCGGAGTGGACCACCTTGGGTGGATCATTTTGGTCACTCAAAGAATAGTTAAGTCCTGCTGAGACTGAGTAGCTTATCTCAATGGTTCATCTTTATAATGATTATCAAGAACTGTGGTCATTAGAGATAACTATTATAGCGATGCCAATCAGTAACTGATCGAAAGGACCATCACCCCTTCCAGCTTTTTCGTCTTGGCTTATTACCTTTATCTCTACATGTACTCTTGTTAATTTGTATGACTGTTAGTTCAAATACTAGACTGTTTTATTTTATATTAGCCTTCCCGTCTCAACACTTGCTCTTTAAACAGAAATGTCACTTAAAAGTTAAAGCAAATATATTTCTATTTAGATTGTGATATATAACGTTTTTTCTAAAATATTATACCGCAGAAATATTTCTTCTATAAGAACCTTTTTGTGCATCATTGACTAGTAATATCCTCGGCATTTGTCAAATACCCATTGTTTCAATAAAAATATTAGTATCGCCCTATTTTCTCGAATTCTAGTAGGCCTAACAGGTATTTAATATAGCAGCTTATTTTAATTATCCAAAAAACATACTTATATTAGATTTTGATAAAAGAAAAATGCTAATCGTGGTTATCAAAAAGATAATTTCAATCTAAATTCGAAAAACACTTCACGAAGTAAACATCAAACACATTGTAGAAAAAAAAGAAAAAAGTTAGCTTACCTTTATCTTGATATACTAGAATTAAGTAGTTTCGAGAAATTTGGGCCTGGTCATTCGCTTTGACAATCGATGAAAAAAATATTGCCTGGACCTAACCGTTTAATACCGAGATGGGTATAAAGTTGTCCTCTTCAATAGATTTTGTATATCTTTATGATGAGAATCCGTAATGGTTTAAGTCGAATACACTCTATTGTGTTCTGTCCTGTTCCTCTACAATACAGCATTCTTGTCTTAAAATTTGATAAGTAGCTTTATTGAGAAATTATCTGCCGCATTCTTTTTTGTATATATATATTTTTTTTTAATTACTTCATCTACACATTACATCCTGAATGCCGGTCATATTGTATATAAGCTACATCGGTTTCAGATTTTATATTAATACATAACTTTTATTCAAAACCGCATCATATAAATAAAACATGGACTATTTTTGAAAATATTATTTAAAAATTGAAAAAAAAAAAGTTTGGAATCAACGATTCTACTAAGTTAGCTCCATTGAAGATATAGATAAGAATAAATGTTCGTGTACAAGCTTTTAGCATTATTTGTTCCCCATTATTATATTGAAATTTTATAGACCATGCCTGACATTGATTCCTGTACTTGCTTTAATCTTTGGCTGTTGAAGTATTTGAAACAATATTTTGTTGCCATTTTGAATCAAAATTGATCATACAAAAACTAAAAATCATTCATAAAACATCTCTTAATGCGGGATTAATGCAAATGTTAGCCCATACCTTCCATATTCTAATGTCGCATGGTTCCTTCTTGCAATTACCCCACAATAAATGCTTCTTTTTTCGATCACTTTCAAAGGACAAAGAACTAGTCTGAACACATTTATTACAAATAACACAAGACAGAAAAAGCATGTCTTAGATAATAAACCCATAGCATATCAATTACAAGCAAGATAATGGCCTACAAATGCCCTAGCGTAAATGAAACCATAATTAATTGCGCAAATATAATTTTAGATTAATCAGCGGTATCCATCTTCATGATTTTTATAGGCATATCAACACAATGTTGCTCATTTTGTGGAATTTCATTGTTAGCTGATGAAAATAGTTGCAATTCTTGCTTATTCCAAATAGATTTATTGCCAACAAATTAAACACGTTTGAACAGGAATAAGTCCGGAGGATATTTTGGGAGTTATTTTTCAGAATGTTTGTTCTTAACTGAAATATTTTATATATCATTGGCTTTCATGTCAGTTACTTGTATACAGACAGGTATCTTATAATTCATTATTGTACAACGCCATTGGATATGTATTTATATGTAGAAATAGGCGTTAAAGCAAATAAACAAGTTTCAAGTTTCAAGTGATACAATTGTGGAGCTACTGTCAGAATTTACCAAAATACATTGAAATATAGATGGTATTGACATCTTCTGGCATTAACATCGTGCTATCTACTATAATATAATTGTAAACGTTTAACAGGACATACAAGTGAATACCTAGTAACTCGTTAGGTATTTAAACATGTATTGTTACTTTATTATATCCGCTATCTATGCAACCTTAGCAGAGTTGGCAAACTACCGACTCACCTTCGTCGTCGGTAACATCCGTGTATTTACTGTAGTCGGTGTCGACAAACACATCGTCGGATCGGTAAAAGGACGAAATAACACCGTCGTTTGCAAGCCCATGTCTCTGTTGTAGAAGTTTCTGTTCCCGAAAAGTTTCCTTGATCTGTTTCCATATCTTGTACCGTTTGTTCGTCAACAAGAATGCTTTTGGCATTTTAAGCTCGGTTTTGTTATGTTTATTGAAAAAAATCCACAAGAAATGTTACTTCTTTGCAATGCCACAGATAAATGAAGATTTCTACCATTCGTCTGGTTGTTGTAACCCAAACAATGAATCCATTCCAACTGAGCCCCAACAGTTGTTTCCAACAGGTTTTGTTTCGGCTTTCCCTGATTTCTCCGAGTCTGCTTGCTCCTGCAGGGTTACCTATTATCACATGTTGCTCCCTATCAAAGTTAGCTCACCAATGACACTAGAGCATCGGTTTCCATGGCAACGGTCTTACTGCTCCAGTCTGGAGCAGGAACAATATCGCTAACAAGTGTCCAAAGTGAAGCACCCAGTCTAGCGGGGCACGCGCTGCGCTCTGACTGGTTGTTTGTTTTGCTGGAACACGTGCTCGGCTCGCGAGGGGGAGGGTGTTAGAGATAGCAGGCCTTCTCGAATTTCACCCCTGCACATTGAGAAACAGGGGCTTGCTACCCGGGAACAAAGCTGAATATTTTTTCTTTGACTTTAACTGCAGAAATATGTAGCTATCTACTTAATTATGGCTATTCATGTCATGACATATTCATGGATTGTAAGTGCAATGAAACAGTTTTGACAATCTGTTTGTGTGTGTGTTCTTTAAATCAAACCGCACGAATCAGTTCACAACTTTTAAAATGATGCATTTTTCTGTACCAGGTTTTTCAGAAAAATAAAATAATGTATTAACTATTAAACGTGTTTGGAAAGTTGGCCACAGTGACGCATTCCCTTGCCGTGTCCTACAAGTGCAAATGGTTAACCATTTTGCATTGATTTTAGGGCTGTGTGTAATTGGATAAAATGCCACTTTTAAACGCCATTTGTTCACCAGGGCTTATGAATTCGGTTAAAGTGCCTGGAAAACGTGTTAATAATTACATCACCGTTATTGTGCATGTTACTTCCATAAACCAGTCATAAATTCTAACATGCGTGTAATTACTGGCTCTTCTTTACAAATCCTGGGAAAATAGTAGAAAAAACCACGTTTTTGGCACGAGACCAGATTACGTCACATACCACGTGACTAAAAGCAAAAAGTAGTTTTCTATGAATATTCTTGGCAGAATCAGAAAGATGGCTTTTACTCGAACATTATGAATGAAAGTGAGGATTTGTTATGAAATGCGGTTATGGCTGTCAGACGCCAAAATTCTAAGCGTTTTCCCACAAATTTTACACAGGAAGTCATCATTTACGATTTTTATTCTTACAAGCTTCTGGCGGAAGAGTCAATGATTTTTTGTTCCGGAAATTAGCAGACGATACCACTTGTCATTATAGCGATTAAGTATTATTGCCATATGTTGAGTTTATGCGCTTTATGTACTACAGTTTACATGAAGTAGAGTGGTTTATAATTTTCAACTTCACTCTCGATGGTTTGAATGCAAACCATCTGTTTCATAATGGGCGTCACTGCTTTTCCAGCGAGTTGTCTATACATCATCTACAACTAAACTTTACCCTACTAACTGGGTCACTAGCTGTTAGTTGTTACAATAGTATTATTGCTGTTGATAAATAATATATATATATAAACAACAACACCACCAGCAACAACAACAACAACAATATACGCTATTGCGGACAGCCATCATGCATATTCCTTGAATAGTACTACGGCTGTTGATCTTTTGTCTTTTTTTCTCCAACCGTCCTTTTCCATATGTCTGTTCAGAACAAACATCTACGTTGGCGTACGTTTACAACATTCAAATACTATTGGTTCGAGAAAATCATTTTTATATGAAACAATTAAAAACCCATATGCTTGTGTAACCCTGTATGGTTGGAGATCTAAGAAACGTTATGTTTGAATAAGATCAAAAGCTCTCGACAATTGTGACCACATGCGGTACCTTGCTTCCCTGAAACACAATAGGCATTACTGTCTCCTCCAATTTATGAAGATGACATTATTTGCAAACATAATACTCATCCACCATCGTACCTATGTGATCGAGGTGCTGATAGCGGGATGGTTCTCAGTTAGTGCCATTGCAATTTTCTATGAAACGCTTAAATGTATTGTTTCTGTAATTTTCAAGATGTTAATGTCTGAAGTGTCTATTGTTTGCAATTTGAAAGAATTGCAAAACCACCCTTTGTTTAGAACTTCTGCTTTCGCGTGTGGTTCAGATACTCTTCTTAGTACGAAAATGTCACGTGATTTCGAAACTGGCAATTCAATAACTGTGCTTCTTTTTATACACCTATTAGGGTACTAGTAGTTGTCACATTCAACAATAGAACAAATTTACCTTTTACTAATTTTAAAATCCAAATTAATGTGATACTCTTATTCAAAATTAATACATGCCCATGTAACAAACATAACTGTTGAGTGATAAACCTTTAACTACTTACTTAAAAATGCATTTATGAGAAATAATTATTACTGATAACACGATTGTAACCGTTTGTTTAATAGCTGAACACGCAACAATATTAAATGATTGGTGAGTGCTAAAAGATTTACTGTGATCTACTATCGTCTCATAATGTTGAAATACCTTGTTATCTGCACCTTTGTTTCAAAATTAACTCGGTATCCTTCATAATTAGCATCGTTTTCAACATTTATTATTCCTTTTTGGTATTTAAAAACATTTGTATGGATTGTGGAAAAAAAAACTTAATTAAGAGTAAGAGAGCATCTTTAAATGTGGTCGCTGTGGCCATTTCTGAAAATTTATCGTTGAAACTTTCAACAAGGCAATCATTCAGATCATCAACGTGCTAATCAGCCTGGGCTCTATCTTTTGACGCCTGCCAGCCTCACAGTTAACTGATTAACTATAATTTGAAATTAATTTTCCTCGCTTGGCCTCTAGTCAAGGTCATGTAGGAGTCAGCCTGTTTTAACAGAGGTTTTGGAAAATGCATGTGACCATGGAACAGGTTGTGCTACACAATTCGATAAGGTAAACATTATTTTGGGACAGTGGTCATTTTATTCCAAGATTGGATATATGTGCTTGTGTTTGTAAGATTGAACATTGCCAGAAGTAATGAAAAAAAACGGTGTATATGTTTGCCACGAAAATTAAAGGAATAATTCCAGCGTTCAAAACTTATTATGTTTCTGACTAATCACGGAAGGTCAGAAGCCATGGCTTGACAGCTTTAGCACAATAAATATTGCACATAATATACCCAAGGTCCGACAAATATGACGACACTAATTAGCATCACACTTTTAAATTACTCAGCCCAGTTGCTTCTTCTCGGTGCCACTTCAACACCTTATCGCCAAATAACTGTAAAACTGACCGGCATGGTAATTTAATATCCAGACACGAACAGGTGCTCTGCATTAAAACAACCGTTAGGAAGGTGCCAGTAGTCAGGCGGAAAATTTTGACATGCTCATAAACCTAACGAAATATTCACATTTCATACCAGATGAGCAATGTCATGAATTTCAGGCTAATGTTCCAATGTTTGTGTGAATAATTAAAAACGGCAATGAAAGTCTGGCAAACAATAGGAGAGCGGTATAATATGCCTAGCCTAATGAAAAAGGGCCGAATGATAATTGTTTTGAGCATGTTTTTTAAAAAAAAAAAAAGGTCTACGATACACAAATAATTATCATGTATCTTGACATATAGCCTGAAATATGGACATACATTTTCCCCACGCATTTGGTAGGGTTTAGCCAGGTTTTATAAAAATGACAGGGCGCAAGGAAATTGATATAGGATTCAACAGTCACATTTAGAGTGAGTGTGTATTTGTATTTTATAATCATAAGGATAGGAGGGAGCTTCCAAAAAAGGACAGATTCGCGGCAGCACCTTGCCATAACTCTCTAGCTAATACCCAACTTGGTATTAGCACGACGATACATATTTTTTATTCTAAATTAACTTCAAATGAATTAAGCTTGATATATAATTAGTTTCAACCTTGGCAGGCAAAGTATATTTTATCATCGCATATGTCTTTGTGTTGTTCAGTTGTCCGACTGGTGTTCGGTCATCGTGCCGTTAAACAGGGCAGGATAGAGCAGGAGTTCCGGCTCCTTTGCTAGTCATTGTGGCTATTTCTATTACAGTGTACACATTGCATAAGTTGAAATAATTTCACTTTCCGAACTACACATCTGAAACTGTTCAACACCAATAAGTATCATCTGACAACAATCTTGGATCAATCTGCGAACACAAACCTCCACGTCTGCGGCACATTTCCTCGTTACCTTTGTTGTTTTCTCTTGTAATGACCGCATTGTTTACCCAGGCGAGTATCTGCGCGACTGTTGCTGCTATCGGACAGACGGACAGGTGGCGGCCGAGCAGGGCAGCTAATTGCCTCTGATGGGTATGTTCTATCAGCAATAATGATAACCTTGTCGATAGATTGGGCCGCCACAGTGGCTTTCTTGTCCGAAACATGAGTTATTGCTATTATTATGGTTGATATTGCCAGTATGTTTGTTGGAACACTGCGAATCCTTCATAGGAGTAAACAATATATATAATATTAACATACATATTATTTGTTTTCTTATATGAGCAGTTGTCTTTTAAATGTAGTTAATGGAGTTTACATGTGCATTGTAATTAATTTGTAATGACATGCCAACAATGGAAAATGATCAGTATTGGGCAGACGGACTCAGAATGGCACCAATTTAAAGTTTAAACTATTTCTATATTTGTCAACACTGGTCAACAGTACATGACTTTATCGATACCATAGGAATTAGGAAGGAAGATTTTTTTTTATAAAACATTGGTAATGTTAATGAAAAACACAGCCGTTGCCTAAACATAAGTAAGAACGCGAGAGTAAGTAATTTGTAATTTTGATTCAAACATATTTTTAGGGTTACAAATGTAATTAAATTTCTTATCTCATCGCCAGCAATAAACCTTAACTGCATTTCACCTCCTTATCTAAATGGTTATGTAATTATGAAAAAAACGTATCTGAAGTACTTAAAGCTTAATTAATGTGCTAAAACACGTCTTAGTTATCTTATAAAATATAATGAATTAATTTACGTTAGATGCAGTAGAGCCTTAACTATCGTAGATTTAACAATAACAAGCTATGGAGTAGAAGTCCTTTTTGATTGTGACAAGTTTGATATTTTGGAGCAATTTAAAGACTGTTAGAAAAGCATCAATACCTATATAATTTTCTACGTTTGATTAATACGAATTAGAAGAAAATTATTTTCTCTTGTTTATAATGAAATAACCGTCAGGTGGCGTTTTATAAGCACGGGTGATTCGTGCGCATATGAATGTAAAGGTATTCAGTTCTGGAAAACCGTGCACATCGTTTCATTTGATTGTTAAATTTTACAAGAAAAGTTTATGGTAAAAGTTTGCTTTTATTTTGTAATTCCATCATATGAATCAATTTGTTGTTACAAAATAGCGACGTTATATACACTTGTACAACATGGTATGCGGCATGTATACATGCAGCATGAACATGATATGTTTTCTATACATCTTTGTTAAAGAGCTTTAATATGGGTGATGAGGCCCGACATCTAGTGGTACGAGACAAATCGAGTAAATCTGGATGACAAACGGGCAGAGGTTTCTGAGTTTTCCCCAAAAAGAAGTTTTATCTCATTTTTCCTCGGCCAGTCGACCACGTCTGTAAGCTCCATTTTCTGTCAAGCATGTTGTTGCGTAGACAAACTTTGGTCATATTGCAAGTTCATGTTAATCGGTTTCCCAAGTGCTGCTCTGAAAGTTCCAAAATAATAACATTAACATAGTATTGATTTTGATTTTTTCTATAGGAGGTTAAAGAGTGATATTTAGGGAGATGTATTTTCATTGATAATATGCTGGTGGGTACTCTCCAATATAGCCTGAACAGTGAGAGCTGATGAAATGAGAAGGGCTCAGTCGATCAACGTAAACGAAATAAAGACAATTTTGTACAGTTTTGACGCCATATCATTCGTAAAAAAGTCATGTCTGGGTGCAGTTTTGTTTGTTTTTATCCGAGCTGGGTTTGAGTCACTGCACGTATCATATCAAGCCCCAGGGTCCTTAGAGCCCCGTGGAGAAATGTGTTTTACCCATCAAGCCCAGAGAATTGGCCAGATTAAATTGATATCAGATAGGATGAGTGAAAAGATTAGAGAAGTATTAAAGATTTAATGATATAAAAAAGCGAAATGTGTGAGAGTTTCTTACCTACACACTCCGAGGGATTCGGGAGTTCCTCTAACAACCTGGAAACCATCATTTTCAACTGAAGTACTTATATTTCCTGTTAAGATGAAAATAACGGCGCTTTGTTGTGAACCGAATTGCTAGATATGTTTATATTTTAGACTCGAAAGATACCTAACCTGCAAATTCAAACTAGCGCCAAGGGTATACAATTCTCTTAAAATAAATTTGCAAATGTATGGGTTTAAATCACAAGCTAGGTTTAATTAATAATATTGCACGTTAGTTGAAATTAGTTGACACACATGACCCAGATTATACCGATGGCACTTATGCACAATTGTACGTTCAAGCTTGAGTTTTGTATTCCATAGATTATTTATCTATTTAAACCCTTAGTCGTAACTAGGCTTTCATAACGTTTTTTATCTATTAAAAATCATGAACATCATTGTAGTAGTTTACGAATATTATAGAGTTTATATATTTACAGTAAAGATATATATTTCATGATCGCTATATTTAGAGAATTCTTTTAAATTCTATAGATATATTTGTTAGAACTGTGATATGAATATATTAATAAAGTTTATACATCTGTTCCGCCATATATGTATATACATGTATAAGTCATTGTATTACGTTAATATGAGAACGTGTCATGTTGGCATATTTCAAATTTGAATTGTGTGATATATTTCTTTGAATAAACTTTCTTCTTCTTCGTTCAACGTATGTACTGTTTCTAAAATGAATTCTTTTATTGACTCCTGTAACTTTACCAAAGACAGACGCAATATTTTCGCCCGTTCCTTTGCCCTCTTGTTACAATGAACATACAAACAAACAACTGAAGATCTGTCCTCATTGTTTTTGTTTTATCTCAATGGTCTTACTTATCAGAACTAATATTCTATTATCTGATGGTACTTCCATAATGGATCAAACAAAACAACAGGACAATAATTAGGGATAATTGGCACAGCAGGTGCTCCACGCGGCTCATCAGTAGCCTCCAGTTGACTGGTGCTATCGGACTTGTTGATTTCAATAGCGATATAACTAATGATACAAGTATCATGAGTACATTAGTAATAAAGACTACAATAAACATTGTTCTGACTTCACTATTCACTACATCTCATTTGTTCTCGTAGCTTTTGATTGTATTAGTAATAAAGACTACAATAAACATTGTTCTGATTTATTATTCACTACATCTTATTTGTCCTTATAGCTTTTAATAGTTTTGACAAGATTTTCATACTAGGAATTGGAAATAAATTAGATCACTTGCGTTTATTGTTCAAATACGCTTTAAACTGAAGCAAAAGAAAGTGGCTTTCAATGTTTATTTCCCGAGGTAATGCAGTGTTAGACATCGTCCTGGGTTAGTTTATCTGTATCCTGAAGTGTTGACCAGGTGTGTGGAGATGTCTGTCGGCGATTGGGCCGCTATCATATGTATCAAGCCATTGCCTGCACGTCGAAATGGTGCCCACTGCGCTAACTGCGGTTGTGGTTTATGGGCGAGCCTCCGGCAGTGGTGTAGCCAAGTGCAGCGTCATGGTGTTGTAGTTAACAAATAAAATGCAAGTAGGATACATGATATCTTTAACTGTTATGTGATAACTGTTAATGAGTGAGGTGCACCTGTGGTGTCGCCAAGTGCGCAAGGGTGTAAAAGAGAATAATTTAACATGCTTAACACCTCAATTAGTTTCCAATGATTTGAAACGCGGTAACCCCAAAGTTTGTATACAATAAGATGTACATTATGATTCTGGTAGTTTGTGATCATTTTGTGGCAATAAATCATTGGACAAGTGTATGGTTGAGCGCTCGTTTACTGGTTTAACCCCTAAATAATGGGACAAGTGTGTGGTTGAGCGCTCGTTTACTGGTTTAATCCATAAATAATGGGACAAGTGTGTGGTCGAGCGCTGGTTTACTGGTTTAACCCCTAAATAATGGGAAAAGTGTGTGGTCGAGCGCTCGTTTACTGGTTGAACCCCTAAATAATGGGACAAGTGAGTGGTTTAGCGCTCGTTTACTGGTTTAACCCCGTAATAATGGGACATGTGTGTAACTGAGAGCTCGCTAACTAGTTTAAACCCTTCAATAATGGGACGAGTGTGCGAATGAGCATTCGCAATCTGGTTTAACCCCAAAATAATGGGACAAATGTGTGGTTGGGCGCTCGCAATCTGGTTTAAACCCTTCAGTGAGGGACAAGTGTGTGGTTCAGAGCTTGTATACTGCTGTAACCTGTTACCCTAAATCGTCGGACAAGTGTGTAACTGAGAGCTCGCTAACTGGTTTAGGCCTAAATACCGGGACAAGTTTGTGGTAAAGCGCTCGCAATCTGGTTTAAACCCTGTATAATGAGAAAAGAGTTTGGTTATTGAGTGCTCGCAATGTGGTTGAACTCCAAATAATGGGACAAGTGTAGTTTAGCGCTCGCAATTTGATGTAACCCCTGAAAAAATGGAAAAAAGTGTGTGGTTGATCGTTTGCTAACTGGTTTTTACTCCTAATGAACTCATCTGTTTTCGCCGACCTTTCCATGGAGGTAACGTAACATCATAATTGTAATGAAAAACGGTTTCCAGCTAAACAAGTTTAGTTTTTAACTGTCTTTTGTTGTATTGTGTATTGACTGTTAATCAACTTAACACAAATTAAACATAAAAAACTCACAAAGCACCTTTTTCTAAGCTCCTGCAATTTCATTTATTTCCAAAGACGTACAGTAGTATGGGGTCTGCTCTGGGGCTTATCCGACGACCTCAGTGATCTCGATGCCATGACAATGGGGGGGGGGGGGGCAAAACCACCATTTAAATGATACCTTAAAGTACTTGGCACTTAACGTACGATATTTTTTGTTATTTCATTGGAATGAAACTGCCTTTACGTTTTCATAAATCAACGATCGTCTCAAAATGAACAATGACTGGTTTACTGTGACCTGTTCCTCAACAGGTTATTGGCTGTCTTGGTGAAATAAGATCAAAATTTCTTGCAAAGAAAAATAAATAAATGTAATGAAGAAACAAAGCAGAGCTACACCATTGCAACAAAAACAAGTTTGTAGATAAAACCTGCTTCTATCTGATCATTAGAGAAAGGCGTTCAGATTTTTCTAGATCTCCGAAGTGAGTTTGACGGTGTTATCTACCCGTTATTGTCCAAACAGTTTGATTATGCGGGTAATTGAACAGATGTTCAATTTATACTTGAAAAATGATAGATCTTGTTGCCTTCTATCGCAGTTAGGTCTTCCGCTTGTGACTAGATATCGAAACTGATAGAACAAAACTTATCTTAATTTAGTACCAGACCTTTCAATGTTTCATTTTCGGAGATACCTGATGACATATTTATTCTTGACTGAGTATTCTAATTGAGTCATATTGCAAAATATAATATGTTTTTCGATGTAATCTAGAGGATCCATTTCCCCCAAGGTGGTTAAAATAGGAAATCTAGACGTATATCAGACCCCAGTTGTGTAACACGTGTTCAAGACAAAGTTTGATGGAAAATTATTATTTATTCGTTTTGCAGCTGGAGAATATGGTTTATTTTAAGTACAGATTACAAATGAAGTATTACAGGCTTGGGGACCGATGTTCAAGTACAGGCTTGGGGACCGATGTTCAAGTACAAGCTTGGGGACCGATGTTCAAGTAAAGGCTTGAGGACCGATGTTAAAGTACAAGCTTGGGGACCGATGTTCAAGTACAGGCTTAAGGACCAATGTTAAAGTACAGGCTTGGGGACCGATGTTCAAGTAAAGGCTTGGGGACCGATGTTCAAGTACAAGCTTGGGGACCGATGTTCAAGTAAAGGCTTGAGGACCGATGTTAAAGTACAAGCATGGGGACCGATGTTCAAGTAAAGGCTTGAGGACCGATGTTAAAGTACAGGCTTGGGGACCGATGTTCAAGTACAAGCTTGGGGACCGATGTTTAAGCACAGGCTTGGGGACCGATGTTCAAGTACAGGCTTGAGGACCGATGTTAAAGTAAAGGCTTGGGGACCGATGTCCAAGTACAGGCTTGAGGACCGATGTCAAAGTACAGGCTTGAGGACCGATGTTAAAGTACAGGCTTGGGGACCGATGTCCAAGTACAGGCTTGAGGACCGATGTTAAAGTAAAGGCTTGAGGAACGATGTTAAAGTAAAGGCTTGAGGAACGATGTCCAAGTACAGGCTTGGGGACCGATGTCCAAGTACAGGCTTGGGGACCGATGTTCAAGTAAAGGCTTGAGGACCGATGTTAAAGTACAGGCTTGGGGACCGATGTCCAAGTACAGGCTTGAGGACCGATGTCAAAGTACAGGCTTGAGGACCGATGTTAAAGTAAAGGCTTGAGGAACGATGTCCAAGTACAGGCTTGAGGACCGATGTCAAAGTACAGGCTTGAGGACCGATGTTAAAGTACAGGCTTGGGGACCGATGTTCAAGTACAGGCTTGAGGACCGATGTTAAAGTACGGGCTTTGGGACCGATGTTCAATTACAGGCTTGGGGACCGATGTTCAAGTACAAGCTTGGGGACCGATGTTCAAGTAAAGGCTTGAGGAACGATGTTAAAGTACAAGCTTGGGGACCGATGTTCAAGTACAGGCTTGAGGACCGATGTTAAAGTACAGGCTTGGGGACCGATGTTCAAGTACAGGCTTGGGGACCGATGTTCAAGTACAAGCTTGGGGACCGATGTTCAAGTAAAGGCTTGAGGACCGATGTTAAAGTACAAGCATGGGGACCGATGTTCAAGTAAAGGCTTGAGGACCGATGTTAAAGTACAGGCTTGGGGACCGATGTTCAAGTACAAGTTTGGGGACCGATGTTTAAGTACAGGCTTGGGGACCGATGTTCAAGTACAGGCTTGAGGACCGATGTTAAAGTAAAGGCTTGAGGAACGATGTCCAAGTACAGGCTTGAGGACCGATGTCAAAGTACAGGCTCGAGGACCGATGTTAAAGTACAGGCTTGGGGACCGATGTTCAAGTACAGGCTTGGGGACCGATGTTAAAGTACAGGCTTGAGGACCGATGTTAAAGTAAAGGCTTGAGGACCGATGTTAAGGTACAGGCTTGAGGACCGTTGTTAAAGTACAGGCTTGAGGACCGATGTTCAAGTACAGGCTTGGGGACCGATGTTAAAGTAAGGGCTTTGGGACCGATGTTCAATTACAGGCTTGGGGACCGATGTTAAAGTACAGGCTTGAGGACCGATGTTAAAGTACAGTCTTGGGGACCGATGTTCACGTAAAGGCTTGAGGACCGATGTTAAAGTACAGTCTTGGGGACCGATGTTCACGTAAAGGCTTGAGGACCGATGTTAAAGTACAGGCTTGGGGACCGATGTTCAAGTACAGGCTTGGGGACCGATGTTCAAGTACAAGCTTGGGGACCGATGTTCAAGTACAGGCTTGGGGACCGATGTTAAAGTACGGGCTTTGGGACCGATGTTCAATTACAGGCTTGAGGACCGATGTTAAAGTACAGTCTTGGGGACCGATGTTCACGTAAAGGCTTGAGGACCGATGTTAAAGTACAAGCTTGGGGACCGATGTTCAAGTAAAGGCTTGAGGACCGATGTCAAAGTACAGGCTTGGGGACCGATGTTCAAGTACAGGCTTGGGGACCGATGTTCAAGTACAAGCTTGAGGACCGATGTCAAAGTACAGGCTTGGGGACCGATGTTCAAGTACAGGCTTGGGGACCGATGTTCAAGTAAAGGCTTGAGGACCGTTGTTAAAGTACAGGCTTGGGGACCGATGTCAAAGTACAGGCTTGGGGACCGATGTTCAACTACAGGCTTGGGGACCGATGTTCAAGTACAAGCTTGGGGACCGATGTTAAAGTAAAGGCTTGAGGAACGATGTTAAAGTACAAGCTTGGGGACCGATGTTCAAGTACAGGCTTGAGGACCGATGTTAAAGTACAAGCTTGGGGACCGATATTCAAGTACAGGCTTGAGGACCGATGTTAAAGTAAAGGCTTGAGGACCGATGTCCAAGTACAGGCTTGAGGACCGATGTCAAAGTACAGGCTTGAGGACCGATGTTAAAGTACAGGCTTGGGGACCGATGTTCAAGTACAGGCTTGAGGACCGATGTTAAAGTAAAGGCTTGAGGACCGATGTTAAAGTAAAGGCTTGGGGACCGATGTTCAAGTACAGGCTTGAGGACCGATGTTCAAGTACAGGCTTGAGGACCGATGTTAAAGTAAAGGCTTGAGGACCGATGTCCAAGTACAGGCTTGAGGACCGATGTCAAAGTACAGGCTTGAGGACCGATGTTAAAGTACAGGCTTGGGGACCGATGTTCAAGTACAGGCTTGAGGACCGATGTTAAAGTACAGGCTTGGGGACCGATGTTCAAGTACAGGCTTGAGGACCGATGTTAAGGTACAGGCTTGAGGACCGATGTTAAAGTACAGGCTTGGGGACCGATGTTAAAGTACAGGCTTGGGGACCGATGTTAAAGTAAAGGCTTGAGGACCGATGTTTAAGTACAGACTTGGGGACCGATGTTAAGGTACAGGCTTGAGGACCGTTGTTAAAGTACAGGCTTGGGGACCGATGTTCAAGTACAGGCTTGGGGACCGATGTTAAAGTACGGGCTTTGGGACCGATGTTCAATTACAGGCTTGAGGACCGATGTTAAAGTACAGGCTTGAGGACCGATGTTAAAGTACAGTCTTGGGGACCGATGTTCACGTAAAGGCTTGAGGACCGATGTTAAAGTACAGTCTTGGGGACCGATGTTCACGTAAAGGCTTGAGGACCGATGTTAAAGTACAAGCTTGAGGACCGATGTTCAAGTAAAGGCTTGAGGACCGATGTTAAAGTACAGGCTTGAGGACCGATGTCAAAGTACAGGCTTGGGGACATATGTTCAAGTACAGGCTTGGGGACATATGTTCAAGTACAGGCTTGGGGACATATGTTCAAGTACAGGCTGTGTGACCACTGTTCAATGAGAGGCGTTGAACCTTTTCTTGAATCTCAACTTGAGTTATCGTTGTTGTTTTGTCTTTCAAGGTTGTCCCTGAATATTACAGGGTATTGCATAAATAGTCTTTAACAGAAAATGATTGCTATAACATAAGTTTATTGGCGTGTGTTTCCTTGTTTTTACTCTTGTGTAACTGTAAAGAATATCTTATCACACGGCGCTGCTTGCTTCCAGTGTAATTAATCCATTGTTTATTACTTTATTATACACTTGTCATTATTGTAATATTACTACATTACATTAGTGTATTACAATTGACGTTGATCTTATGTCGCCGTACGAAAAAAACGAAAAAATATGTTTTAACGATAAATGAATAACATCTTCATTTTTAGCGACGAAGTGCCGTTCGATATAAACAGTCTAACATCCTTTGCTATTACAACAACAATTAAGCTTGTCGTTTATAAATTATGAAAATAATTTTAAAGTTTATAACTTAACTTTGTCTAAAGTGGCGATCAATATAAGAACCTACCATGTTATATATCACAGTTAGTTTTTAAATACAGGGTGAGTCTCTGGGGATTATGGTATGCAATATCAGTAATAGCTATTGTGTAATAAACTTAAATATTGTTCTTTAGCGAACTGATATAGTTCTGGAAAACCGACGGCAAGTCATACCATGGTACACTTTCTTGAAAAGTCGTTGAGGGTTGGTCAGATGAAAACGTTGAGAGATCATGACAATACCTCACCAATCGCCTCTTCATCGTGTTGTATTGGAACCACTTGCAGACAGACGAGCGACCCGACCTTGCCACTGCGCTTGACTCACCTGTGCCAGGTTACCTGTACCAGTTAAGTCTGATTGCCAGCTTGATTGACGGGAGACACACAAAAACACGGTTAGGTAATCAATAACTCACCAGGTATACTACCAGCTGATCAGCGAGAGGAGGAACTTTCCCACACTCCGACAGAACTCTATAACAAGGTCATGGTGTCTGAAAGAATACCTGAAATTTACAAAATTAATCGCAATTAATTCACGTTAATATAGACATTTGGAATGTCTTAGATGTTTATAGTTACAGTCTTGTTAATTGATAGTTATAAAATATGAAAGGTAAATTCTCAGAATATCAGACTGACGAACAATTACATTGCATGAGATTTTTCCACCTTTAAAGTCGATGGGTTAATAAAGTGCGCTTATTTCTGTATCAAAAGGAACACAAACAAACATTTAATGAACAGGTTAAAGAGACTCAACAGCGATGAACCAATGAGACAATTCCATCAGATATATTCACACGGTAGCCTTGCTAATTCATTGCTTTCTAAAATGTAAATCCGCAAGGAAAGGCTCATAAAATGAAAACCACAAAGCAGATAGCGACACTTCAAGCGATGATTTTGTGAGTGCTTGACACACGAGTCAACTTAATTTTCTTCGTAATAAACACAAGGCTTCTTTAATAGAATAACTTGTTAAAAGAATCGTCCTTAAGTAAATAAAAAATAAAAAAAAAGATGAAAAAGATACAGGCTCACATGGAGTTTTACACGCAGTTTTACATCAAATTGTACATGTAATCTTACGTATAATTGCAGGAGACCACCCGCACAAGATTTTATAAAATAAATGAGCTTGGTCTGCACACCGTTGCAACTTGCAAAATGAAGATGGATATGAATTGCAAACAGAGATGAAAGCAAAATAACTGAGCTCTCTAAAACGTTGACTCTTAGTTTGAAATGTATATAGAGAGTTGTAGAATTGATACTAGAAGAGCATCTAGACTGAAAATTGCAATATTTGAAACAAATAAGAAATACTATTTTTTTACACATCTTTTAAAAAACGAGATAATGATATGACTTCGAAGGCATTAACATATTGCTGTTATTCGCTATAGAATTAACTAAATATGATAGATAAATTCTCAGAATATCAGAATGAAAAACATTTACATTGCTTCCCCAGATTTCCACACGGTGAAGAGGCTAGTGAAAAAGGGTCATGTATAGTTTGGTATTAGTCAATAGCAGTCATTATCAGGCCCGCTTGAGAAATGGTGAAAGTCATCCGTTTATATACAATAGTAGTTCAGAAGTTCAGGTGAAATGATTACAAACACCATGCAGTTATACTTACCTTGCTGTGATGGTGTTGGTTTACTGCCTGCAGATCATGAGAAAACATCGAACAGTTCTTTGTGTCTGAGTCATGCTACATAAGCAAATAAACAAGGGTAATGATACAAAGTGTGTCAGTGATTGGGTTTACATCACCGCAAAGATATTGCTGGAAACCGCACAGATCTTAGAATAGGTGTTCAGTAACACTGAATCCATGTCTGAGTCAGGAACACGTTTGTTCCTGGGAAAATACAAATTTTTAGAAATCATCGTGAGATTTCCATCTATTGATATGTCTAGAACGTAAGAGTAAAACTCATTCCGTCGGTCTGCATGAGGATTCACTTAAGAGTTTGCAAACTTTAGAAAAAACACCACTCTCCAATAGTAATGTTACAAGGGCCACTTCTTAGCATTAACATGTAATGTTATATTGCACTATTCGTTTAGTTTATTACCCGGATTACATTTAACACACTTAAGAAATGATGAATTGTTGCCTGGCTGCAAATAACGGTCTACATGCATTGACACTTAAGTATTAAACAGTATAAAGTCATTGTTATACCTCAAAGTAAGAATCCTAAGCAGCCAAATGTTAAAGACTGGTTATTTCATTGGTTTGTTCAAAGTTAGCCAGACTGTTTATTGATTGGTCAGTATGTATACAATAATTAATATTAACCAATCAAATCATTTAACATGAAAACTGGTCTAAAGATGTGGACATCCTCTACACGTTTAATACAATTGCCTGCGATACTCAAATGTTTCTGTTCCAGAAAATTACCATTATTAAAGGTACCGGAGCACTGTGTATGCAGGATTGCGGTCAGACCGTGAATGTGTTGTTTCAACGGGGCGCATTTGTTGGTTTCAACGGCTACATGCAGCTCTACAATATAGTTCCGTAATAAGATAACGTATTAAAATAAGTGATAAAGTTAAAATTAAGGGTCTTTTTATTCACGATAATAACCGTTACTGCAGTTAAGCCTCCAAGGAACGGTCGGTGACGTTTGTAGTCGGCGCGTGCAAGCAAGACGTTCATTGAGGCCATGCTGCATTTAGTCGCTACTCAGATATTCATGAGTCATGTGAGCAAGAGCATTATCTTCTAAAACCATTATCTTACAATCAGCTCAAGTAGAAAAAAATAATAATGTTAGCAACTGCGTTTGTCATTCGCAGGTACCCATCTATCAATCAGACAATGTTTAGCAAGACATGAGAGGCCGACAAGATGAAAGTAAATGAGAGAAGATTTACTGGCAATATCAGCATTATCGCGTACACCCATCTCAGACAATGTGCATATAGGGTACCCATGAGCAATGGAGCCTGAGGGCAGAGTATCATGACAAGTTTCTTTGTAGATTAGAACTTTGTGTGTACGTGATTCGGCAGACTATTCACAAAGGCTAATCTTGCACCATTTGTAAAATGTTTATGTGAAAAAGAATGTTAAAAATATATATATGAAAACATGATATTTAATGTGACTCGTATGGTAAATGGAAACCTGTACTTGAAAATGTCATTTCGAGAATTAAGAGATCCTATCAGAGGTTATACTAGCCCTCCATGAAATTTTCTAAGATTAAAAGCACAGTCAAGACTGGCAATACCAATGTCGTTTGGACCTGGCTTGGTCGCATCGCGCTCGACTTCGGTATAACGAACATTCGATATAACCGAAATACAAAAGGTGAACGTGTAACTAAAGCCAACACATTCGAAAAAGCCACATTCGATATAACCCGAACATCGAGATAACAGAGTTCGACATAGCGAGTTCCACTGTATCACAGTTTTCGTTTATTTCTCTTTTCGTAGTCCAATAGGATGGACTCATTCACAATAAAGTACAAATTATTAACTTACAATATACGGGGAACTTATGATTAAAGGCTGATATAAGTGGTATCTATGATTACACCAGTGACAAAATGTTTGGAGACTAGGATCAAACAATGAGGCTAAGTTTCTTGCACTGTGAATAGGTATACAATCGACCACGTGACTCGTGTTTCCAGTAAACAGTTGTCTACCTCTCAAAGTGAAGAGCCTGACACTTGAGAAATTGGCACACTATTCCGGTGAGGCGTACTACCGACTGATGTCAAGGTTATATTGACATCAAAGTTCGAAATGGTCGATTCAGCCCAATTAAATTACCTTTTATTGTAGCATTAGAAACTGTTGCTTGAATCACTGACGAGTATCCAATAATGTTATAGGAAATAGCATGACCTTGATTGATATATAGGCTAGTAACATTATAGCTATTTGCAATGGAGGTCACTGATGAGAGATGAAGAGAAATAGTGAGTAATATAATATGATCATTATATATTTCATATGCTTATCTGTAGTTCAATTCGTAACACATATAATTCACTCATTTACGGGTCAACATCTATATTTATCAGAGTTTAAAGTAATCAACAGACATGCACTTGTGTTGATACGAAGCATTGAACTGAATATTTTTCTTGGAAATCGAAGATCTCGATTGATTTGTAGGTTATTGACTTTTGAAAAAAGGAGAGTTCATTAACGATAATAACGAGTAATGGTTGTGAGAAATATCTGCAGATCTCATGCATGTTCGTACACCAGTGTAAATCATGTATTCTACTTATTAACACATGATCATCTACTGTAATGAACAGTCTATCAGTATTTCAAATGAACAAAGAGGACATGCATTCCTCTTTTTAAAGCTGTTTAAGTAAATGCATATGCATCTTCTCGTGAATAACGAGGGAGGCAGGATGGTGTGAATGATTGTTTAAAACATTCACCACTGTTAGTCTATGATCATATTCTTTGTTGTATTTAATAATAACCCTAAAGTAAACTATTTTCAGTTCATGCATCTTTTTTACCTCTCTTGAGTGAGTACAAAGACGCTAGCGCATCTTTTTGCAATAAAACATCGTGAACCGGGGTTATAGTTTACGAACTATTTGTCGTAAGAGCACAATACATCATATTTAACATGAAACACTCTTGCTGTTTTAATTAAATGAACGTGTGTTAGGTGGAAAGAGAGTGAAACATAATAGGGTTTACGAGAACAACGCAATTGAGTCTTGGAATGAATGTCCTTGCAAACCTAGTTGATTACCGGTGCTGTGAAGGGAGCACGATATTAAGAACGATTTTTTTGACATCCGGAAAGAGTTCTACGCCAACTTTCCCAACAGCAACCTTTAATGCACTGGCGATATCACTGCGGTATGGCAAAGGCCCTCGAGAACACATGTATCATGAACATGTTTCAAATATATTAAAACTATTTACGTAATGTATAACTGGAGGATACTGGCGTGGACAGTAGCTATCACATAAATATGTAAGGGTTGAAAGCGATCCAGTGGTATATAGGCGTCCACTTTGGTTCGATCCCCACCAAGTGTACTTTTGCATGGCCTTTAATGATCTAAAGGGACTATTTCATGGTCGGTAAAATGCACTTTTTGTGGATATTTTTATTAGGAAATAAAGTGTGGCAAATCACTAGGAGTGTTAAAACTAAGATACTGACGGCTGGAACCCTTCAACAAAATTAATGTTGATATATGTTAAAATGTCTTTGGAGTCCACGATTTTGAAAAGTGTTAGTTACGCGATTGACCAAAAGGTTGTATTGTGTTTGAAATTTTCACGTGATGCTACCAGTGGACTTCAACAAATGTTAAACCATACATCAAAATTACTATGAGGGTTTGTGGGCGGGTGGAAATTGCATCAACTTTCTATTTCTTTATTGACTGTACCGGCGTGGGTTTACTCCCCACTACAACCAGGTCTATTTATATGGTTTAATTGTATTTGTTTCTGCAATTTCGGTATCAAAGAGTAAAATAATATCATATATACAAGTGTTTTCAGATGCATTACCAGGAAAACTGATTTTTGGTGCCAAAACATAAGGGAATCATAAAGCCGTCTTCACGATCGAGCTAAAATAGATTGGCGTTAACTGAATAATCATACATTTCTACAAGGGTCCAAATTAATAGTAAATTCGGTGGGATGGCCGGGTGGTTCATGGTGTATCGTACTACAGTTCAACGGTTCACTGAGTACGGGGCTCGATCCCCACTAGGAACATTGTCGATGATATGTACTGCTTCTTACCTAGGAATGGTCAATGGTTCTTCATCATATATAATTAAAATGCATCACTCCTTTTATAGCTGTATATATGTTTGTCATAACAAAGGCTTTTAAGAGCCGCTTATATGTTTCTAGCTTATCATTGGAAATTAATATAAATCAGAACCATAAGTACATTTAAAACTTAAAAAAATCTTGGTTGTTTAAACAGATTTACATAAACATACTTACAAAGTCACATCTTACATTGCCAGACTATGTTACATCATGAAAATTAAAGGGAATTCAATACGAATTTAATTATTGCATTCATGATTCATATTAGCGGTCTATAAAAATATTTTAAAAATCAAGGTCCGCAAATATTTAATGTCGCTGCTGACATTATATGTAATTATTTTACAGAAAAAATGCGATAATAAAAAGGGTTTATTGTCAGTTCTATAATGCTGGAAAAATCCGGCATTTACTGACTTTACAGTGTCTGTTTTAAGCGCTGGGCCCAGCGACATGGGAAGGACGTCATGAAAATATGTAATATACTGAAGGATACTTGCTCATAAAGGCCCAACAACTAATGGCTTATCTTTCAAATGGGTTTTTTCGGGAGCATTTGTCACATTTCTGTTTCAGTTCCTGTTAAATTGTGTGTCTTAAACAGCATATATGCTCATAGTCTATATTAGTTCTTCCTGAATGTAGGCTTATAAAACCCGCACCTTATCTGGTCAATTTTAAATGTGATAGGTAAATTAAAATTGCTACAGGTTGAATAACAGTGTGTTTTTTTGCTATTTGAATCATTAAAGTATTTTGATAGGTAACAAGTTATTATTGGATAAATGTTAGCCAACTAACTTTTGAATATCTTTATCAAAACCAAAGAATTAATTGGCTACAGATGGCCTATGTATGTTACTTACTTGATTATAACCCTTATTCAAATAGAACGGTGTGGAATAAAAGCTGTGAAACATGTTTTCCACCTTCGAAAACAATAATTAGATTATTCCTGTATTGTCCTTGGAAATGCATGATCACGAGGCCAAATAATAACTCCATTGAGTATATCAGCCGGAATACTCCTGCAAAGATTGTGTAACTGTCTTGCACATCTGGTTTGAGTCAGAGCAAAATGGAACCACTTAAAGATGTACCGCATAAAATTGCTCAAGCTCTCCTCTTTTAATTGAGAAATTTATGCTGTAGTTGCAGAAATTGGCAAGCGCAGTTAAGAACACCTAATTGCTCGAGCGACTCATTGTTTTGACCCGCCAGCTCCGATAAAAACAATAAATTATGAAAACAAAAATGAAAAAGGAAAGAATGAACCATGTTATAAGTTACATTTAATTGTATTGTTGTGGTAACAATACCATATACGATGTCACCGTGCTGACCATAAACACGATTCTCACTTGACATGGTCCGATTATTGGTCAGAATGAGATTTTCGTAATCAAATACATGCAATAGATTAGTGGTGACAACAAACAGCATAGGCTAATATTTAATATGAGATACAGTTTATGTAAAAGATGTACTGGTAAATGTGTAATTCAACTACTAAAAGACACAATTATACAAACAGCAACTATTAAATCTGTACAATGCAATAGGCCCAAGAATTATGTTGCCATCAAGTTGAAATTGCTAAAAGCGATAGAACCGAGATATTCACTTATAGGTCAACATATGATTTTCAACACGTAGATTATATACTAGTAATGCATCTCTTAATTCCTTCACTTTTATAGACTCCACCTTAATACTTGCTGGTGGTCTTTCACACAGACACGGTTGTACGCTTCCAAGAGAGGCAACTTTCGAATTTTTCGTTTTTTGATACACAAGTTGTTGGTACTGTTTCTGAAAGGTTAAACCTATTGTCGATTTCAATCGTTTATACTTTTAAACATTAACTTACTGCATCGAACTGACTTCGCTTTCACAAAATGAAAAACAAAACAAAAACAATTGACACGTAAGAACCGTGGCGACGACCAAATTTGAACCAATGTGGCATATCTCCAACGGCATAGTCATCTCGTGGTAACGACTAAGTTATGTCGTAGCCCTGACCTATTAACTCGTTCCTACGACTTCGTATGTCATGGCAACGAATGACTGTCTCGTTCCGACGACTTAGTAAGGTAGATGTGGCCATGAGATATATACCAAGTCGTGGGAACGAGTAAGCAAGTCGTGGCCACGCTATACATACCAAGTCGTGGGAACGAGTAAGCAAGTCGTGGCCACGATATACATACCAAGTCGTGGGAACGAGTTAGCAAGCCGTGTCCACGATATACATACCAAGTCGTGGGAACGAGTGAGCAAGCCGTGGCCACGATATACATACCAAGTCGTGGGAACGAGTGAGCAAGCTGTGGCCACGATATACATACCAAGTCGTGGGAACGAGTTAGCCAGCCGTGGCCACGATATACATACCAAGTCATGGGAACGAGTTAGCAAGCCGTGGCCACGATATACATACCAAGTCGTGAGAACGAGTTAGCAAGCTGTGGCCATGATATACATACCAAGTCGTGGGAACGAGTAAGTAACTCGTGGCCACCATATACATACCAAGTTGTGGGAACGAGAAAGGAAGCCGTGGCCACCATATACATACCAAGTTGTGGGAACGAGAAAGGAAGCCGTGGCCACCATATACATACCAAGTTGTGGGAACGAGTAAGCAACTCGTGGCCACCATATACATACCAAGTTGTGGGAACGAGAAAGGAAGCCGTGGCCACCATATACATACCAAGTCGTGGGAATGAGTAAGCAACTCGTGGCCACCATATACATACCAAGTCGTGGGAATGAGTTAGGAAGCCGTGGTCACGAGATACATACAAAGTCGTAGGAACGAGTAAGCAAGCTGTGGCCACGAGATACATACAAAGTCGTAGGAACGAGTTAGTCAACCGTGGCCACGAGATACATACAAAGTCGTAGGAATGAGTTAGCATGTTGTTACCACGAGATAAAGAAGGAATTATATGTCACCTCTACATGTATGCCACCGTAAGGGTAGGATGGAGGAAACTGTTGTATACCATACTTAGTAAAACCAAAGTCTCGACCAAAAGGTTGTGGAGAATCAGTATGGATGTGTTCATGATAGAGTAACAAATGTGTTGGTATGGGTCAATGATTAGTTTGAGGTGAATAAACCATGCCATATATTTGATGTTCCACTTTGATATCAACATTCAACATTTTACGGATGTATTCAAAATATCTTTGTTATACAGATTTATTTCACCTCCATTTAAAAGAAAACTGTACTCCGATAGGAACAGACCGCTTCCAGTATAAACCAGTACAACCTGGAAATCCGCACCTTACTGGTCAATTTAAAATGCGATAGGTTAAAGAAGATTGCTACAGGTTGAACAAAAAGTGTGCATCTACCAGCAACCCACACGCCAAACATCATTATAGCGGAAGAAATAAAGAACATTTATTTAAATGCTTTACATAAGATATATATACACGCACAGTGTGCATGATTGGTGTTGTTTGCATACAAAAATTGAAATCTGACACGCGATCCAGTAAAATCATCGCAATAAGTTCTGTCAAATCTTCATCAACTCCATCAGTAAAATATCAAATTTCTTCAAAAGAACAAACACAGACAGTTGTTTTTACGTATTTTAATTTTATTTTCATATTTGATATGAAAAATAAATAACCAGATATCAGATGTTGCTTATTTCGACAACAATCTTAAAAATAAATACAAAACCTTCATAGAATTTCCAACCAAACATCCCAATATATTTCAAAAAGAGTAATTGTATTATTTTTCAAAATTTAACTTTTAACAGGAGCTAACACACATAAGCTGAAAAAGGAGCTGTGCTTGCAGAATATACCAGCTCTGAAATAAGTTCAAATAACCCCAAAAATAGCGTTTTAATAGATGTTGCACATTTGACGTAGTACCTCTCTGTATTGAACATTTACATTTATGTCAGTAAACATCATATAACCATCGAAAAGCTTCAAGATATTTTAAGGGCTATTCCATTTAAACATATAACCCCCGGGGAAAGGCACTTAAAATATACCTCCCCCCTACAAAGCAAATTTACCCTTTCGGAGTCCAAATTAGCAAAAACAGACACCAACCCATACACTATTTAAACAAATGCCTTCGCCCCGTGGGTTATATGTTTTACTGGAATAGCCCTAACCACATTTCTGTCATGCACAGATTCTTTTTTCTGCCAGTATACAATATTAACATTTGTTTATTGTTCAGTTTTTCAACAAGCTATTCTTTGTATGTGCTAAATATATGAGTAAACTCTTGTAAACACAAGAATGCATGTAGTTCAACAGAATTCTTATATATAAAATAGAGATATTATATATGGTCCCTTTTAATAAGACAAGTATTTTTACCCAATATAACTGAATGGGTATTTGTTTTTAAAATACATTAACATAATACAGCAATAAATAACATGAACACACGCTCACTTTATAGAGTAATGTAAGTAGCCCTCATATGCAATAATTCAATGAAACACCTACTATTTACAGTATATCACAGTATCTCAGTAATGTTTACATACATTTTTTTGTGCAGTTCACATGTAACAGCAATATTTTAATAATGCTACATTTCATTTTCAATCACAAACCAATTATGTCATAAATAGGGTCTATTAGTAAAAGTATAACATCAATATGTTCACTTACATATAAATTTGACATTCCATCTAATTATGATATAGCAGCCTTTGTAGAGTATAGCAACAGTTCAATATTTATTATCAAAGATGTTTGTGTAACTACAATCTATTTCAGAGGTATGAACATTAACAGACACCAAAAGCTTTAAAAAAATATTGTTGCATAGCAATTTTTCTCAATCCTGGAATAGTTGAACATATTTAAAGCATTTTTTTCTCCTATTTTAAAATCATGAATAAGCATACACAGCCCAAATGATCTGGTGCCGTATTCAATAAGCATCTTAGTAACAATTTTCAACTTTGTGAAGAATTTCCTTTATTTCTAATTATAATTTTAAAAAAAACGAACAAATGTTTTACACCAAAAATAAGAAAAAAGGCAAGAAAATTGTCTAAACAATATATGCATATGAATAAATCTGAGGAAAAGTAGCGGGTATTTCAAATAATTGATGTCAAAAATTCTCACCAAGTTGGAAATATTCACAAGATGCTTATTGAATATGGCCCCTGACTAAAATAATAATATTAATAAAATACTTCTCATTCACTTGTTCTGTTTTGTCAAGTAATTCAATCAAGCATTCGAAACATATTTGGTTGTAACAAATAAAAGGGACAAAATTGAAATAAATAAAATGTGCACAACCAGTTCTTTTTAACAAATAAATTGGTCCGGAACTGAAGAATCAAACATCGAAGTGCACAATTTCAATAGTTTGAGTTATAGTTCAAGCACCACTTTCTATGGGGGTCCATTTCTCATGAAACAATGCCTATTTTGCATGGACATATACTGGATGCTGGATTTCACTAAATAATACACCAAGAGTTCTTGTAGCAAACACCCAACTCTGTTAACACCATTATCATCTATAGTAGGCTCCCTCGGCATGTTAAGAAGTCACAAATGTCAGCCTAGTATGAGATGACCCCTCTTGGTATGTTGATACCCTTGGCATGTTGAGTACAGTCACAAATGTCAGCCTAGTATGAGATGACCCCTGGGCATGTTGAGTACAGTCACATATACCAGCCTATGAGATGACCCCTGCTTTGAAACTCTGGCTCAAAATGTACCTGTGTACATCATGTATGTGTGATAGAGTGTTTGTTTTTGGAACATGTGGAATGTTTAAATCATCTAACTCCCTGAAGTATCACAATTTCAACCGCTTGATGTCATCTGTTCTGAAGTCAATCCTGAAAACACACACAAATGAATTGAAAAAATAACATTCCTGACACGTAAAATTATAGTTGATTGGATTACAGCAATTTTCAAATGTATTTACATGCATAAATCACAGGGTCCCATGCAATATTGACAGTTAACAAAATGCACATCAGTATATCAGCAAAAACATCTTGAGGGAATGCTTGTCCACTTTTTCTCAGCTGGTCAACGGAAAGAACTCCAAATTTTATTGGATCCTGAGTTATATAACATACTAGTACTGCCATTTGTAATGCTAGTTTTAAGTTTCATGTACATTACCTTGAAGGACTGCAAATAATATTGCATACTCTTAATACACCTATTTAAATGCATAACCGTTACCTGAGACTGAGGACCTGCCTGACCTCTGAAGGGGTCAGTCTCCAGGTCATGGGGCCAGAGTTGGGCCCCCAATAGTCCAGCAGCTCATCAACCTACAGAAAACAAGCATAATTAAAGTTATGGATAAGAGGGAAATAATAGAGCATAAACATACATACATTATATCAGTCATAAAGGGTAATTTTTTACAGACTTGAAGAAGAATTTCAGAAAACTTCTCTACAGCTTGGAACTTGTCAAATGAGATCCACATTAGGAGATATTTCAAGTTAAACACTCATATGGCCAAACACACAAGTAACTTGCTCCTTAAGACCTACCCTTTCCAAGTTTAGAATAGTAGCCATTTGTGTTAAGCGGGCAAACTTGTCTCGTATTGTCCATGTGGTCACTGATGTGAGGTAGCCCGTCAGCTGCCGTAACTCCTTATCAAACTGAAGACCACCCAGCTAAACAGAGAAATGAAGTAAGAAATAAGAATTACAAATTTAGCATCACAGTTCTCAGACATGAATGAACACTTGGAATAAGAAACAGACTAAAACTATACAAAACATTTTGAAGGAAAATGATTAACTCACCCTGTTGAAAGAAGTTTTCAGTACTGCCTTCTCCAGAGTTGTTGTGATTTCATTCATGATTAAACTAACAAACTTCTCGTAGTTGTTGCTAGTCAGAGATTCCTGCAAAAAAACAAACACTCAAGTTTCAAATCAATGTATGAACACTGAGTCAGATATATGCATTTAATGGCAATCACTGGTTGATATAAGCATCAGTCCAGAAGACCTACACTGGTGACATGTTTGCCAGCCTTGCTCAAATCAAAATTTTATTTATAGTGATTCAATTAAATAACATCACATATAAGTGTCAAGCACTTATTTATAATTACACTAAAAAGATTCAAGAAGGTGAGTAAACCTCGGACACTTTTTATAGTTTTTTTTACAATACCTTCAAGAGTTGTTGAGATAACCGATGAAAACATCAGAACAGTAACTTTCTGTTTTACGTTGGTTATAAAAAAACAAAACTGGAGGAAATTAAACAACATATATTTGTTTACTATTGTTCCAATATAGGTGTTCAAATGGGGTAAATTTCTAGTTCAAAAGTACTTTTTCTCAGACGTTTTCCAAAAAAGAAGTCATAAACCACCTTTTGATTGTTCTATTTCATTTTTGAATGTTTCATTCAATTAATAGTAAATTTGAAGCTTTTCCATTTCCATTAAAATAAACCACCTTTCAAAAAGAAATGCCTCCTATATAACCATGTCCTAGCTTGACTTTCTTTGACAACTGATTTATCTTCTTTGTTGCATTTGCACAACAAGAATGTAAGATGAAATTGTAACTTTGACTAAACAAATGATACATCAACCAGATTGATTTTCTTTCAGTCACTTGATATATTAATTTCAAATCAAACCAGAAACCACAACTGTCTGAGATCTTCATGATGTCCGAGACCTACTGATGTCCGAGACCTACTGATGTCCGAGACCTACTCCCCTTCTAGTAATACCATACAGACTATCACTGTAAAAAAACAGGGTTGTGGTCAAAACCTTACAAATAAAATTTGTAATTTTCCCCGACCTTGAAATTTCCTAGTACTGTATCTACTGCTACAATGAAGTTCTGCACCCAGGGATCATTGGCCTCAAAGTTGGAATAATCATCCTGAAATATATCAAACAAAATCTCACAATTCAATAATGGAATAAATGAAACATCTATCTCAGCATAGAACATAAATAAAATCTAAAACTTAGGTTTATTATTTTGAACAAAAATGCCATCAATGCCATAACAATACCTCAAGTCTAACACCAAGGTTATAAAAATACCTCAAGTCAAACACCAAGGTAATAACAATACATCAAGTCCAACACCAAGGTTATAACAATACATCAAGTCCAACACCAATGTTATGACAATAACTCAAATCAAACACCAAGGCGATGACAATACCCCAAATCCGACACCAAGGCGATGACAATACCTCAAGTCCAACACCAAGGCCATGACAATACGTCAAGTCCAAGACCAAGGCTATGACAACACGTAAAGTCCAACACCAAGGCTGTGACAATAATGCAAGTCTGACACCAAGGCTATGACAATACGTCAAGTCCAACACCAAGGCCATGACAACACGTCAAGTCCAACACCAAGGCTGTGACAATAATGCAAGTCTGACACAAAGGCTATGACAATACATCAAGTCCAACATCAAGGCTGTGACAATAATGCAAGTCTGACATAAAGGCCATGACAACACGTCAAGTCCAACACCAAGGCTGTGACAATAATGCAAGTCTGACACCAAGGCCATGACAATACATCAAGTCCAACACCAAGGCCGTGACAATACGTCTAGTCCAACACCAAGGCCGTGACAACACGTCAAGTCCAACACCAAGGCTGTGACAATAATGCAAGTCCAACACCAAGGCCATGACAATACGTCAAGTCCAACACCAAGGCTATGACAATACGTAAAGTCCAAGACCAAGGCTGCAACAATAATGCAAGTCTGACACAAAGGCTATGACAATACATCAAGTCCAAGACCAAGGCTTTGACAATACGTCAAGTCCAACACCAAGGCTGTGACAATAATGGAAGTCTGACACAAAGGCTAAGACATTACATCAAGATATTTCTTTGAAAAACAGAAAAGCGGCCTGCTCTGGTCAGCAGTTTTGATTGTAAGCATTCACATGGAGTGTGGCGTTATGATTCTGATGGGAGTGGTACAGAAAAATTTGTCCATTGGTTTCTCATTTGAGATTAGATAAATAAATATTCATATACCATGACTAATACTTCCACAAATTGTGTTAAAGTAAGCCATTTGATAGTATATAATTTTTCACCCAAGATAATGGATGATTCCCACCATATGGCAGTTACAATTTCATACTATGAAAGTAAACCTGTAGTAAACAGGAATTGGTGGTCATGAACATTCAACATCTGTCAATCAACATTGCTGGGAAATTTGAATTTGTTTGACACTTTATTGACACTTGAAAGTAGTATTTATAACTATTTTAGAGACTTCAAATTCACAAGACATGTTTATGATACATTAAATAAGCCATTTTGCAAATTCTAGCATTAATTATTTGTATATTTGAAAAAATGTACTGGCAGTCTGTACTAGCAGACAGCTCAGTGAGGTCAAGTGAAGTGGCCATTTTTTCTGACCGTCTGCCTTTTATACTTTTACCCCGGCATCTAAATATCATAAGCTTATAAATCAAATGTTGTCTTACCTCGGTGATGTTATGTGATACGGAGAGGAAGATATCTATCTGAGGTTTGATCCTGGGCTTTATCACCGCTGTCGTCAGCTGCGAGAAACCAAACTCCACAACATCCTTGAACTTGGCTGCTGCTGAACCAATGTCCGATAAACAACTCTGGAATACAGCAGAGGTATTTGAATTCAAAATCTACTGCTCTTACACTGATTTAGGAGACTTCCTTTCGACATGATTTAGACTTAGATGCTAGAATTGGGGTAAATTGCCTATAAAACAACATAAAACCTCATTTTTATTATTATTTTGAACATGTTTAACGTCACGTTACAATAAAATCTAATGATTTAATGAAATTGATTCAAACTTTAACAAGTTTATGTTAAAACTATGTAACAAAACAAGAGCTGTCACAGAGACAGCGCGCTGGACTATTCCGCCGCTTTTCAGTGTAAGGATTGAAAAGTTTTGCCGAAACATGCATGGATCACTGTTAGATTAGATTTCAATGCAATACATGATGTGCTGAGATATTAACATAAATGTGGTTACATGCAAAATTTTAACCAGAATTTTTAAGTGTAATAATAAAGGGCCATTATTTGCAAAATACAGTTATCTAACTTGGTTATTCATTTAGGTTGTGTGGTTGAATACCATTGTATAAAGGCTCAATGCAATACATCATGTAGTTGCTGAGATATTATCCTATGTGTGCTAACATGCAAGACCTTAACCAGAATTTCTAAGTCGCATAATAAAGGGGCGAAAATTATATAATATGAAAGATAGAGTTATCTTACTTGATTAAATAAGAAGATTAAATGGTTGGGAGCCTTTGTGTAAAGTTTCAATGCAATACATGATGTATTCGCTGAGGTATTGACTTAAAAGTGGTTACATGCAAAACCTTAACCAGAATTTTTAAGTTCTAATAAAGGGCAATTATTTTGCATTAAATGTAAACTAGAGTTATCTAACTTGATTAATTTAGTAGGTTGGATGGTTGAGTACCATTGTATAAAGTCTCAATGCAATACCTCAAGTAGTTGCTGAGATATTAACCTATGTGTGCTTACACGCAAAACCTTAACCAGAATTTCTATGTCGAATAATAAAGGGCAATTATTTGCATTAAATGCAAACTAGAGTTATCTAACTTGGTTTATTTAGTAGGTTGGATGGTTGAGTACCATTGTATCGAGACTCAATGCAAAACCTCAAGTAGTTGCTGAGATATTAACCAATGTGTGCTTGCACGCAAAACCTTAACCAAAATTTCTAAGTCGAATAATAAAGGGCAATTATTTGCATTAAATGCAAACAAGAGTTATCTAACTTGGTTAATTAAGTACCATTGTATCAAGTCTCAATGCAATACCTCAAGCAGTTGCTGAGATATTAACCTATGTGTGCTTGCACGCAAAACCTTAACCAGAATTTCTAAGTCAAATAATAAAGGCATATTATTTGCATTAAATGCAAACTATAGTTATCTAACTTGGTTAATTAAATAGGTTGGATGGTTGAGTACCATTGTATAAAGTCCCAATGCAATACCTCAAGTAGTTGCTGAGATATTTACCTATGTGTGCTTGCGTGCAAAACCTTAACCAAGGGGTGACCCGACGCCGACGCTTGGGTGAGTAGTATAGCTCTCCTTATTCTTTAAAAAGTCGAGCTAAAATTGTTAAAACTATATAACAAAGAAATGTTCAAACTATATCACAAAAATCGTAACTCCGGAAAATAAAGGGATGCATTACCTCTAATTTATTTTTACTTTGTTGTGAGCCCTGTGAATAAAACTTGGAAACTTCATCCTGAAATAAACAATGATAAATTGCATGTACATTAACAACTTACACAAATAAGTGCAGCCTTACATCGACAACAAACATTTTGTTTGTTAAGACATTTGGTTAGTGCATATAACCGCATTTAAAAGTCATTTGACCAATCACAAGCCTCATGTTTTAACTACCAGAGATACTTGGATTTCTGTTGCGCTCCACAGAATATGAATGCTATCGAAAGGATATAGGTTCACGTAAGGAAGTGCAATAGGAGTGTAATATTTATAGATACAGTTAACAGAACAGAACAGAAATTTATTAAGACATATACTGTAATAATACATAAGTAAATTTTCTAAACACATGGAATTAGTTTATTCATGTCAAGTGTATGTACATGTTAAGTGTTAAATTACACCTTGGTCCATATAAGCTTTCGATGGCTGACTGGCCTGTCTTTATAATGTCATATGATCCTCAGTGGTGATTTATATTTCTTACTTACTTAGGTATGTTGCAGAAATATTTATTAAGTTCAAAACAATATTGCCCTAATGACAATAAATATCAATATTGGACATGTAGAAAAGAGAAGAGCATGTACCTTGTAAGTATTTTGGGTACTATTCAAAGAAATAAAACATAAACAAACCTCTAAACTTGTTTTTAACTGTTTACAGTAATCACAGCTAACTTCTGCATTGTTAACAGTTGTCTGAAAATAAGCAAGATACAAATATGTACACGGGGCAGTCTGAAAGATCCTGGATTGAGACCATCAAGCAAATTTAACTTATTGTATTTCAATCAAACTACGTACAAATATAAGTTCCAAAACAAGAGTCCTGAAAAATTGGTTGCGCTGGCAACCAAATGTAGAATTCACAGAGCACTTTGTAACTGTGTTAAATCGATGGTAATGGCTTTATACTAAAATGTATTTTAAATTGCATAACACATAACTGTTTGCTATTTTGTAAAACAATTCATATGGCATCACCAGTTCTATGTACATAACATTTTATTGGAAAGAATTGAATGAACTAGGCAGTGATCAAAACTAGGTGGTTTAACTTGAAGTTACGTCTTCCATTTGAGTCTCCTAACTCGATGTCAGGCGTTTGAGTCTTCTACTTACTAATAGTTCAATTATTTAAGCATGTTTAAAATGAATATATATATCATATCAAACTTACAGAAATAAAATAAAAAAGGTAATATATTGCCATGATGTTCTGTATATAAACCAACTTACTATGAACTGTGTTTTGGCCTTCTCCGTGTCGGAAGCCTGTAGTTTCCCCTGCTGTATACTAGACTGAACCATGTTGTACGCCTGTGACAAGTCAAAGCCCGAGGGGAACCCCGCTCTTACACGCCCAAACAACACCTCCCGGAAGTCCTGCTCCAGTATTGTACACGCATGATTCAACATTGCACACACCCCATCAACACTGGAGCTCGACATTGCACGCCTGTAATGTGGAAACATCTTTGCTAAATGTACTAATGAGGGATTGCTTCATCAGTGAGTGAAGCTTTACTTGGTGGCTACATATAATGCATTGTTCACGACAACATGCTTGTCAATGTTAATGGCTGAAATTTACAATTTACACTTCTTCAGTGCCCTGATCATTCTATAATAAGTAGTGCATTTTTGCATGCAATCATTGATTGGAATTTAACAAATGATGAAACATTTTTTCAATCCTAAATACGAAATGACACAGAGAAAGATCAGTTTCAACCATGTAATCTTTGTTACAGTTCATTTTCCACTGACCTGACACATTTCTTCACAATGAAAAACGCATCATCCACCATACTGGATGTATGAGATCCTGATTCTATGGAGTCCATGACAACAGCCTAGACAAAAACAGGGCACAATAATAAAATGCTTTATCCATCAAATAAAATTTATAACAGAATGCATAAACATTTAGTTGAATACAATGCTTATTAAAGTAGTTGTAGACAAAATTGGACAAATAATGGGGAAACTGACAGAAGAACATACAGCTACAATGTTGCTATTTGGTCTGACCCTGAGTTTTCAGCCCAACTTACAAACTCCCATACTTAAGGTTGATTCTGTAATGGATGTCCTTCAAATGTAAATGTGGTCTATGATAACATAGTAGGTACCTTGAGAACCATCTCCCGCATAAAGAACTCCTCCATGGTGATATAGGAACATATCAGCTCCTGCATCAGACGGCTCGTATCACAGTTCTGGATAAAACCCTCAACCTCATCACACTTCTCTGAAAGTAATTAAAATTAGTCCATAATTTAAAAGTACATACATGTACATCTGGTTGAAAGAATAATTTAACGAACATTTTATATAGTTTTGTTTCAGTCATAAGTTCTTGTTTGATACTTTTTTGTCTCAGTATTCATCAAGCACTGGATTTGATCTGAATGTTTTTTGTTGTCTGACAAAAGTTTTACAAAGCTTATATAAACTTGTAGATGTGAACATGTGTATACAGTCTACTACATTAAGAAACAAATAAGGAGACTTGTTGCTAGCAAAGAAATAAACATAACGAGCATAGAGATGGTAGATCTGCTGAAACTGCTTAAAAATATCATAAAATCTCATCTGGACAATTTTACCTTTTCTTTTTGCTTCATCCTCAAATGCACTTTCAAAATCGCTCTGAAACATTATGAAAAGTAGTTCTTCAAAACATGACGAAAAGTAGTTTATCGAATAAACGACTTATAGGTATTTATCTCCAAGTACTTTGACAAATTTTGATTAACCAATTTTAAACAAAAATCTGAATACATATCTTGGTAAAATTCAATTATTATGGCTGCAGAGCAAACACCAATCAATTGCAATTATTAGTGCCAGAAGTATGTGGTTTGCCTTACATATGCCTATTGTCCCTTGCAACATGAATAGCAAGTTTGATTTCAATATCTTGATTAGTTTTTGAGAAATGGCCATGGTTGAAATTTTGTGCTGAACACTGATGTTACCAAGGCAACATACGGAACATGCATCATACTTACTACTAATCTTCTCTTGACAAATCTCAGGTACAAATCTGCCCTTGTATTAAGTAGCACAACCTCGGATAATAATACATCTAAGTTTTTGCTGTCTGGTCTGAAATCAAAGAAACTGTTCAAGTATGTGGAGCATAATTTAGGTACGGTACTGATATTTCTTTTGGGTGCATTCATGCGATCTTGAATGCCCTCGTAAAAATGGCGAATTCCCATTAAGCGCTAGCATTTTTTAAAATACTATAAATACTGATAAAATAAACTTCAATCATAATATTCACTTCTCCATAAATTCCACTTGTTTTAAATAAAGTTTACTGGGTCAAATTGAAAAAAAAAAAAAAATTGGCATTTTACATTTGTGATAAAGAATGAGTTTTTTTTAACCATATTAACCTTGAAAGTGCACTTACTTTTCTGTTGCTGGCTGTTTATGGAACATCAAACACTGCTGCACCTGTTGTACCTGAAACAGGGAATGATAGGAAAATATATTCGTGGAAGTTCATCTGAACTGAATAATACAATAGAGATCTGTTATAACTCAAAAGACTATTATATTACACTTGTGCAATAAACATGTAACTCTACATTGAAATTATATCGCCCTACTAATTCAAACTTTTGACCAAAATGTGAATAAAATCTTTTTGGATGATGAAACTTAAATTGTCTGCCATTTTTGTACAAAATTTTATGAAACTTGTCATATAAGTTGTCATATAAGTTGTAAAGCTTGCCCAAGGTTTTCTTAAACTCATTTTACATTTTTTTTAATCAAAAGGCAACTCAATGTAAGATCTTATATATCTATTTATACTGGAAAGTACAAGATAAGACAAACATTGCTTACTACAGAAGTTCGGAACTTTGTTACGGTTAACAGCGTTAATAACGTTAGTGTTGCAAACTTTCAAATTGTTACTGCTCTGAAAGTTTAAAAGATACACTTGTGATCTGCTGTATTTTTAACAATAAGGGCAGCCTTTTCAGCTGTACTTGTGTATTTTTTAACCAGAATAAGGGCAGCCTTTTCAGCTGTACTTGTGTATTTTTAACCAGAATAAGGGCAGCCTTTTCAGCTGTACTTGTGTATTTTTAACCAGAATAAGGGCAGCCTTTTCAGCTGTACTTGTGTATTTTTAACCAGAATAAGGGCAGCCTTTTCAGCTGTACTTGTGTATTTTTAACAAGAATAAGGGCAGCCTTTTCAGCTGTACTTGTGTATTTTTAACCAGAATAAGGGCAGCCTTTTCAGCTGTACTTGTGTATTTTTAACCAGAATAAGGGCAGCCTTTTCAGCTGTACTTGTGTATTTTTAACCAGAATAAGGGCAGCCTTTTCAGCTGTACTTGTGTATTTTTAACCAGAATAAGGGCAGCCTTTTCAGCTGTACTTGTGTATTTTTTAACCAGAATAAGGGCAGCCTTTTCAGCTGTACTTGTGTATTTTTAACCAGAATAAGGGCAGCCTTTTCAGCTGTACTTGTGTATTTTTAACCAGAATAAGGGCAGCCTTTTCAGCTGTACTTGTGTATTTTTAACCAGAATAAGGGCAGCCTTTTCAGCTGTACTTGTGTATTTTTAACCAGAATAAGGGCAGCCTTTTCAGCTGTACTTGTGTATTTTTAACCAGAATAAGGGCAGCTGAAATAACCAGAATAAGGGCAGCCTTTTCAGCTGTACTTGTGTATTTTTAACCAGAATAAGGGCAGCCTTTTCAGCTGTACTTGTGTATTTTCAACTATGTGAACAAATCATCAAACATTGCACGTTTAAAGCTAACAACAATCTCGTTTATCACATTGTGAACTTTAACCAAGTTCTGAACAAACGCTCCATAATGTGTTACTTACCCGCAAATCAAAGTCTCGTTTATTTTTGAACTGCTCAATTATCTTTCTAGTTCGTCTATCGCATTCTTTTTGTAGGATTTTCACAAGTGTAAACAATTGGCCATGCCCTGCAAGTTCAACCACATCCCTGTTAGCATTTAAAGTGATGAATTAACAAACAAGTTATGATTATAACTTTCATTTAATCAACAAGTTGCAATCCAATGTACAAATAAGCTTGTCATTTTATTGCACCATTGGTGTTATGATAATGTTATTTCACATGAAATTGGTTGGTTGTCCAGTTAGCGCTTCGCTTCGCATCTAGGTGACATGGGTTCGATACCCACTTGTCTGGCTTGGTCACTACAAACCAAACTCACATGCTCCCAAGCCGGACAAATGGGTTTTCTCTGGTTTCCCCCGAAACACAAGACCACACTCTCCCGTAAAATCACGCCAATGAGAGTGATTAATATAATGTAATAACTTGTTTCACAATCATTGTTAAATAAATATGTTTAAACTAAATGAAAATGGATGTGCAATGATCTAGTTTGCAATCTTTCAAGACTATTTTTTAAATAACTTATACATATCTTTCTCTACACATAAAATTGTTTCAAATGATACCAAAATATGATGGGGTTACCAGGCATCTATTATTCAGATAACTCAACAAGTGAAAAAGAATTTAGAATTGATTTACATGTACATGTATAAACTACATATACTTGTACTGAAAGTCTTCATTGTGTTCCTATTGGACAGATAATTCTTGTTCCATAAAATTATAAAATTATGCAATGTATATGGGTACTTTTTATGTTTCGGCGTTTGTCCAAATAGTTTTTTTATATCTTTTTCTGGAATACATAGAATTTCAGTTACATTTCATAAGGAAACTATCTACCATAGTAGGATTCAACGAGTGCCTGGTGGATTTCAAGTGCTTTAGCAATCTGCTCGAACAGTTTAGTGATAGTGTCAGCAAACAGCACTTTGGCTCTCTTGTCATCTGGGTCTGTACCGTGCAGGGCCAACCGCAGTGTTTTGTCCGCTTCATCTGAAAGCTGTGAATAACACAAATCATAACCAAACCCTACATGTCTATCGAAGGGACATTCTGTCAGTTTGATATCAGATAAAAATAAGAATAAATTCCTGATTTAAAAATGTGTGTTAAGATTTATGGTGATATTACTGGTACTTTGAATCCCATGTTTGTTTTAACAGACATAATAGGGTTAGTTTAAAAAAAAGAGTTTTGTATCTTAGTTTAATTATCCATTGATTTTTTATTCAAAATAAGTACAAATTTATACACTGCAACATTGGAAATATAAAATATTCATCGTCCCAAAATGATTTTAAGAGAAACAAGAGCTGACACAGAGACAGCGCACTCGATTATTCCACCACTTTCCGTGTAAGGATTGAAAAGTTTTGGCGCAACATGGACCACTGTAAAATCAGATTAGATTTCAATGCAATACATGATGTAAAAAACAGATATCTAACTTGGTTATTCAAGTAGGTTGGGTGGTTGAGTACCATTGTATAAAGTCTCAATGCAATACATGAAGTAGTTGCTGATAAATTAACCTATGTGTGCATACATGCAAAACCTTAACCAGAATTTCTAAGTCGCATAATAAATGGGCAAAAGTTTATACAATAATAATATGCAAGATAGAGTTATTTTTCCTGATTAATTAAGAAGGTTGAATGGTTGGGAGCCTGTGTATAAAGTTTCAATGCAATACATGATGTATTTAAATTTCTATGTCAAACAAGAGGGCCAAATGGCCCTGAATCGCTCA
This sequence comes from Mya arenaria, assembly GCF_026914265.1. Classification (NCBI taxonomy): domain Eukaryota; kingdom Metazoa; phylum Mollusca; class Bivalvia; order Myida; family Myidae; genus Mya; species Mya arenaria. The sequence goes on along the minus strand of NC_069129.1, from coordinate 73,934,409 downwards.
CCTGTCATATATTGCACATTGGTTTGATAAGAAATCTGGATTGTTCAAAGTAGTTAAGGTTTTTTAGAAGTCTGGGTCATTTTTTACCCCAATGCCAAAGTTTGGACAATAAAGGTAGAGGTCCACTTAATGATGTATTATGCCAAATAGCTTTAGTCCTTGTGAATTCGGAGAGAATTTTTTTTTTATGCTTCTATTATATACAAATATTGAAAACCTAAGCCTATGAACACGGGGCGTGGCCAGTTTTGACCCCAGGGCTAAAGTTTGAACAATCTTAATAGTGGTCCAATAAACGATGCTTCATACCAAATATCTAAGGCCTTCGCCTTTTGGTTTCGGAGAAGAAGATTTTTTAAGTTTTCATCATATACATATATAAGGAAACCCATGACCGCCCGGGTGGGGCCATTTTTTGACCCCAGGGCCAAAGATTGAACAATATTGGTACAAGTCAACTAGATGATATATCATGCCAAATATCTAAGCTCTTGTCACTACTTGATTTTACGTGTGTATCTATATATGTATATTTGTTATTAATTGTTGTATGTGGCCCATATTGAAAATTGGTATGTGTACTAAATATGTTATCCAGTTTAAATTAAGACGTTACTTGTCTTTGTGAGTTCGGAGAAGATTTTTTAAGTTTTCACTATAACACATATAGAGAAAACCCATCAGCCCCGGGGTGTGGCCAATTTTGACCCCAAGGCCATAATTTGAACAAATTTTGTAGAGGTCCACTAGACGATGAATCATGCCAAATATCTAAGCTCTAAGCCACGTAAGTTAAGAGGAGATGATTTTTGAAGTTTTCACTATAAACATATAGAGAAAACCCATGATCCCCCAAGGGGCCGGGCCAATTTTGACCCCAATGCCATAATTTGAACTATCTTTGTAAAGGTCCACTAGACGATGAATCATGCCAAATATCTAAGCTCTAGTCCAAGTAAGTTAAGAGGAGAAGATTTTTGAAGTTTTAACTATAAACTTATCAAGTATACCCATGACCCCCCGGGGCGGGGCCAATTTAAACCCCAAGGCCATAATTTGAACAACCTTTGTAGAGGTCCACTAGACGATGAATCATGCCAAATATCTAAGCTCTAGTCCAAGTAAGTTCAAAGGAGAAGATTTTTGAAGTTTTCACTATAAACATATAGAGAAAACCCATGACCCCCCGGAGCGGGGCCAATTTTGACCCCAAGGCCATAATTTGAACAATCTTTGTAAAGGTCCCTTAGACGATGAATCATGCCAAATATATAAGCTCTAGTCCAAGTAAGTTCAGAGGAAAAGATTTTTGAAGTTTTAACTATAAACATATAGAGAATACCCATGACCCCCCTGGGCGGGGCCAATTTAAACCCCAAGGCCATAATTTGAAAAATCTTTGTAGAGGTCCACTAGACGATGAATCATGCCAAATATCTAAGCTCTAGTCCAAGTAAGTTCAAAGGAGAAGATTTTTGAAGTTTTAACTATAAACATATCAAGTATACCCATGACCCCCCGGGCGGGGCCAATTTTGACCCCAAGGCCATAATTTGAACAATCTTTGTAAAGGTCCCTTAGACGATGAATCATGCCAAATATATAAGCTCTAGTCCAAGTAAGTTCAGGAGAAGATTTTTGAAGTTTTAACTATAAACATATAGAGAATACCCATGACCCCCCTGGGCGGGGCCAATTTTGACCCCAGGGCCATAATTTGAACAAACTTTGTAGAGGTCCACTAGACAATGAATCATGCCAAATATCTAAGCTCTAGGCCAAGTAAGTTAAGAGGAGAAGATTTTTGAAGTTTTAACTATAAACATATCAAGTATACCCATGACCCCCCGGGGCGGGGCCAATTTAGACCCCAAGGCCATATTTTGAACAATCTTTGTAGAGGTCCACTAGACGATGAATCATGCCAAATATCTAAGCTCTAGTCCAAGTAAGTTCAAAGGAGAAGATTTTTGAAGTTTTCACTATAAACATATAGAGAAAACCCATGACCCCCCAGGGCGGGGCCAATTTTGACCCCAGGGCCATAATTTGAACAATCTTTGTAGAGGTCCACTAGACGATGAATCATGCCAAATATCTAAGCTCTAGGCCAAGTAAGTTCAGAGGAGAAGATTTTTTAAGTTTTCACTATAAACATATAGAGAAAACCCATGACCCCCCGGGGTGGGGCCAATTTTGACCCCAGGGCCATAATTTGAACAAACTTTGTAGAGGTCCACTAGACGATGAATCATGCCAAATATCTAAGCTCTAGGCCAAGTAAGTTCAGGAGAAGATTTTTTAAGTTTTCACTATAAACATATAGAGAAAACCCATGACCCCCCGGGGCGGGGCCAATTTTGACCCAAGGGCCATAATTTGAACAATCTTGGTAGAAGACCATTTGGTGATCCTACCTACCATATATCAACGGCCTAAGCCTTGTGGTTTGGGAGAAGAAGATTTTTAAAGTTTTTCCTTTTGGTTGCCATGGCAACCAGAGTTCTGCATGGAATTGAATTCTTTGAACAACTTTGATAGAAGACCACCCAAGGAACATGCCTATGAAGTTTTATTAATATTGGCCCAGCGGTTAAGGAGGAGATGTCTTTTAAGTAAATTGCTGACAGACGACGCACGACGCACTACGCACGACACACGCCGGACAAAAGGCGATCACAAAAGCTCACCTTGTCACAAAGTGACAGGTGAGCTAATAAAAAAGGGCCATAATTTGAAATAAATGCAAACTAGAGTTATCTTACTTGGTTAGATTTAATTTGATGGTTGATGGTTGAGTACCATTGTATAAAGTCCCAATGCAATACATCAAGTAGTTGCCGAGATATTAACCTATGTGTGCTGACATGCAAAACCTTAACCAGACTTTCTAACTTGAATAATAAAGGGCCTGTGTATAGTTTCAATGCAATACATGATGTATTCAAATTACTATGTCGAATAAAAAAAGGGCCATAATTTGCATTAAATGCAAACTAGAGTTATCTAACTTGTTTAATTAAGTAGGTTGGATGGTTGAGTACCATTGTATAAAGTCTCAATGCAATACATCAAGTAGTTGCTGAGATATTAACCTATGTGTGCTTACATACAAAACCTTAACCAGAATTTCCAAGTCAAATAATAAAGGCCCATAATTTGCATTATATTCAAAAAAGCGTTATCACACACTTCAATAATTTAGTAGGTTAGATAGTTGGGAATACATATCTAAAGTTTCAATGCAATACATGATGTATTTACTGAGATAATGACTTAAAGGTGCTTACATGCAAAACCTTAACCAAGGTGTGACGCCGACGCTTGGGTGAGTAGTATAGCTCTCCTATTTCTTTGAATAGTCCAGCTAATAATACCCGAATTCACCGATTATCTCCTTGCATTACACTGTACCTTTGCAGCCAGGTATTTTCCAAACTTTGTGAGACCCTCTTCATGTTGTCCGAGGAGAGGGAATATTTTGAAGAACCGCTGGATGGATGCAACATCCCCTGAGTGAACAGAGGCATCAAACTTGTTGCTCACGATCACTCGCAGTTTCTCCTCTGACTCATGCAGAAGTCTGAACGAAGTGTCCAAAGAACTGCCTACAAGAAACAAAAATTACAAAATTTATGCATTTTATTTTCTATCCAATTCTTAGTTTCTTTTTGGAATTTTTACAGGAATCAACAAGTCTGAAGATTTGTGTGTGTTTTAACCATAACATCAATATCTCCAAGCCCTGTATGGGATGTTGGTCCAGACATCCATTCAAAAGCTGATCTGGCATTCCGACACGCTTAAATTGCCCCGACATGCTTAATGTCATTAAACCTGGCATCCCGACACACATAAATTTCCCTGACATGCTAATTGTCATAAATTCTGTCACTTGCAGCATGCGTCCCACAGTGAAGTCTTTTTGGACACGCCACATGCCAGATTAGCCCAATTAGAGATGTCGCAGAAGTTAAAAAGGGGTGTCAGGATATAAACCGTTACAGGCAAGCCAATCAGAGAGGTTTCATTAAATTGGATTCAATCAGTACGAAGTACAAAGGGAAGTCACTGCTGCATAATTTTGCACAGATTTCAGAAGTTATTCTTTATGTTAACACTGAATGATGCATTCAATTAAAATTTGATTATTTTAAATGATTTATGGACGCAAAAGAACTTCACAAAATGACCAATCTTTCAGGTGGTCTGAAACCTATTTAATGGACTTTCAGCGCTGAAACACACATAAAATTCCACAAATAAGGAATAAAGCAAGTATTTTTGTTTTTTAAAAATTGAACAAATAGGAGGGGAAGCCCCACCCTCAGCCATCCCTTTTTTATCACCATCCCTTCAAAAAACTTGGTGGAAGTGCTGTGTAAATTATAAGACAAGCAACGTAATCAAATATCTTTTACCTTCACTTGCTATATCACTCATTCTAAGAACATTTTCATCCAGATTTCTGAATCGGTGTATATGACTTGCAGCCTGAAATAACAAGCATGAGTTACTAGTACAAGCACGAAATGTCAGCAACAATATATGAAATAGCACCTCTGCTTCATGCTAAAGTATTATAACTTGGAAACACAACTACCAGACTTAAACATTAAGGAATATAACAGCGAAGTCTTCTTTATAAGTTGTTTGCCGATAATTTCTGATCTATGTCGGTCCTATATGAAGCAAAACATAACGGTACCTCAGAGTTATCTAGAAGATACTGAGTATTAACAAACAGTTTACATAACTTCTACTTGGCAAGCACAATCTGAATGTCTGTTGGTACATGTATATTACAAATAGATTACACTGAGTTATATAGTCACATAATCGATGTACATTCATTTTTTTATGAATAAAAGACTAACCTTTTCATAGTCTTCATTCTGTAAGGCCTGTTGAACACCGTCAGTGCAGTATTTTAGATCCAGTATGTCTTCCACTCGCTCTATACAAGATGTCACCCGACTCTGTTCATTAAATCATACCTGTCATTAACTTATTCAGGATATTTAATTGTGTGTAGTGCAGTTATGATGATGCTATTTTCCTATTTTTACAAATAAAGCAATGATTTTTTTCTTATAAATATTTTCAGGCAAGAATTTCAATTTAGCATCCTGTTACCTACAATGTTTTTTTTATGAAAAAAGTAACTGACAAAATATATGAAATATTGACTACCTGAATATAGAACTGTTATTTTCATTCATTAACACTGTAACCAATATACCTTGGCAAGATCAAGTTGTCTGACTTTACTGCTGACGTTTTCAGCCAGGGTGGATGTGAACGACACCATACTTGAAAGCTGCTTTGAGTCTGTCTCCAACTTCTGTAGGTTCGGGCTACAAACAAAAATACAAGTTTACAGGTTCAAACTTATAAAGTGTACAACAAGAACTTTGTCTCAGTCAGAAGAAAGGGTAACAGAGTTTCAAATAAGAAGAAAATTCCATTTAAACTGTATGGTGTCAGGATAATACTTTATATCTCAACTCCTTCATAAATGATGCTATCTGATTGGTCTAGAGCAATCTCTGGAGGGGGTGAATAATCCATACCCTCAATGTAATTTTATGCCCCACAAAAGAGAAAACAAAATGGCGACCAAACAAAGTCCTCGCTTCGCATCTTCTGTTGATGTTTGGGTGACAGGGGAGCTAACTTATGTTTGCAATTTTATTATGTGTCTATTACAATCGATCAATTTAGAGTAACGACCGTACGTATATCTTATGACATATCACTTTAAGAAAATTGATGTAACATCGCACCAGCAGTGAGGTAAACAAATGCATTTTAACACAAACATATTGACGGAAGCTATAATATATCGTTTAAGTTCTGAAAGCATGTTCAAGTTGAATAAAGTTTCATTATATATTACCGTATATTACGGGGTTGGACAGTCCGAATTGAACTTTAGACAAACAGAAATCTAGAGAAAGTTTATGATATTTTTACCCTTCCGATTGTCAACATACTCTAAATGGAATAGGGTAAGTATTGAATTAAATAAACTTCAATGTAACATGTCAAGATTTATAGCTTTGAAGAAAACACTTACATCTATAACATATTTACCTTAAATTCATGTGTCATGTGTTTTAGTTAACATTAAACAGGGAAACTCCTCTCAGACTATTAACGAAATGTCAAAAGATCCAACACATCACTATTTCTTTATTCAGTATTGTTGCTAAACATGACATGACATGTACTGTCCATGTTTAAATTGACACTTAATGCTTTTCTGATATAAAGTTGATTAACTTTTATGTATTTTGTTATTAGAGAAACAAAACTGCAGTGTATATAAAGTCTAGCAGAGAACACTTTAAGTATACATTACTAATTAAAGGTACTCAGTGAGATATAATCGCTACACTGTTAGTAGTAAGTACCTAGTATACACCCTGAGTGGTTTCATACCACGGACAAGCTTCGCTCTTGCACAGTATGAAGGCACTGAGGGTGTATATGATATTATTACATTTATTATAATAATATCCCATACACCTCCAGGTTCTAACAGTGTAACTAATAATACAGTCACATTATAATAAATGTGTTTATTAAATGAAAACCTGATGACAAATGTTTTAAAATTGTTGCTAATACTGGTATACATTATACCGTTACATTGTAATGTAAAACATCAGTCGATTGAGTTAAAATCTTTTGTCAAACAATTTAAAAATGTTAACAAAATACTTCAGACAGTTACATGGTAATATGTATAGGTCAATTCAAAAACAACTGTCATCAAATACTTACAAAATGTGATTTACACAAACTTACAGGGTGCGGTGTAAGGAAACCATTTTGTCTTCCAGGTGGGCCTGTTTTTCCAGCAGAAATCCAAGCTCTGTGTTAACATCATCCTTCAAAAGAAGTTTCATTTACTAAGGATTTAACTTCATTTTGCTTATATTTTTGCAATCTTGAACTATATAGTTAAACTGGCAATTCCAATAAAACATGTGTTTTATGATAAAATGCCAGTATGACCATCTCCGTAAAAAGGAGTAGAGCATAAGAAGTGATTTTTCTATTCCGTAGGTAGAATTTATAAGTTACAATTTTTAAGTATGCCATGTATTTAAATAACCCCCTGAAGCACTCCTAGCCTTGGCATACAATTGGAAACAGCCCGGTTACTCCCTTAAGTAAATCAGAGACTAAAAGAATGGGACTTCGACCCTTCTAAAGAGGATATTTTAAAGAAAAAACAACAATTATATTTATTCTTAAAAGAAAATCAAGTGCAAGTGTATATCAAGTGCATGTGTATTGCTCTGTTGTAAGCAGTATCACATTCATATATGTAATGACTGGATTCTAATGAAACAATATTGCAAACAAGGAATGCTTCTATCTTGGCTATTTTTGTCCTATTTTGATAAACAATCATAAACAGGGGCACCTAGGGGGTAATTTCGACGAAAAATGAGTGCAAAATAAATAATATTAAGGTGGAGAATGAGGCCACATTAAGTTAATCAGATGTAAATTTGAGTCTAGACAGCCCCAGAACACTAGCTAAAGTGGCGCTTCAAATTACGGACACTACGGACCATGGACATTACTGACCATATTATGGGACATTACTGACCATATTTTTGGACATAACGGACCATCTAGAGAAACTTAATGGACCATAATTTATAATTTTATTCACTGTTTGTTTTAACTTTGTTCTCCTGACATTGTCTTCATACTATAATAAATAATTGTTTATGAATGCTCATTTTGATATTATACCTGCCAAATGCCTTCCAACTTACTGTTAAAAATTCCAGTGAAATTCTTTAAGATTGTTGTTCATCTTTAAAACAGTGAATACAACGAGCACAAGATATTGTACTAGATCTTTTAAGTTTTTAGGCTGAAGAAGTTGTGAGGATGTAATATAAAACTTCTACATTGTTATTTAGAGAACAATGTTTGTTTGATGCAATATTTGCAAATTGATGATTAAAACTGGTAATTTTGGTTCCATTTAATAAGTGTTAATGGGCTGCATACGATCGAAGAAATATACTTTAAATTATAGACAACTTTTAATTGGCAATCATTAAAACGTGAAAAGCCATCTTGATGGCATACTATCACTGTATCATATTTGTTGTCTTAATTTTAAGCCATTTATAAAATTGATATAAAAAGGTTATGATCCATCTTATTTTCAAGCATGGTTAGTGTCCTCAACAAATGGAACTTTAACAGTTATGAACACACTGCTAGTCCAAATAATTGTACGTTAACAGATTTTTTTTAGATTTTTGATATGGCAAATCCTTCACATACAAATTGTTTAGTATCAAAAGTGGGTAGTTGTTCCGATCAGGATTCCGGGTTAAAGCATATAGCGTCTATAAAATATCATAAAAACAAGAAATATTACCAGATAATGTTATTTTATATTAGTTCCGTACACAAAAAATAAATATCCAACTTATAATTATGAGTTTGACGGCTTTTTGGTCATTTCATTTTGTCAAAACATAACCATATATACATGAAGGGCACCTGCAAGGCTTTAGGGCACAGTTTTAAATCGCTCGGAACATTTCGGCCATTACGATTGTATAACGAGGTCTATCTCGAAGCTTTGTCGGAGGAGACTGAGCTACTACGATTGTATCGAGTTGTTCCCCTTCGCATAATTGTTGTCTGTGTCAGTCAACTTTCGTTTTATTGGAAAGGTAAACAACTTGTTTTAATGCATTAAATGCTTGTTTAGTACAAAATAACATTTCACTTACATGGTAAAATATGAATATAACTCTTTATGATCAATTTCAACCATAAAATACTTCACTTAAAACAATTTCAATATTTTTAAAACACCCCCGTTTTTTGCACATTCCTGTTTAGACGTTAGGGATTGGAAGAATCCCATATAACACGTCTATTATTTTAGACTAAACAAACTGCATGATGGTCAGATATGTCCAAAATATTGTCCGTAATGTCTCCAAATATAGTCTGTTAAGTCTGGCCCATAATATCCATGGTCCATTACGTCTGTACACCAGCGCTACACGGACAGATGTAAACAAGCAAACTACAGCCAGTAATAAACAGTACATTTAAAAGGTTTTGTTCACTTCAAAATAAATTCAGGTATTAAGGACTTAATGTTGGAAGTCCATAAATCACTGATTCTTAGTTTACCCAATCACCTGGCAGTATTTTAATATTTGACAAGTTAAAGTCAAGTGACTGACATTGGCACCGTTTTACCAAACAAATTGATTTCTGTTATCGTGTCAAAAGTGGCAATATGTTTAAATGATGCATACTTCTTGCTTATTTAGTTTTTCAAGGGCCTTTTCAATGTCTGCGGCATCAGTTAAGTGTTTTAATGCTTCAAGTTCTGAGTCGGACGTGGCATCAACACTGGACGCTGCCATTTTGTAAATGAAATGACTTGTGGGATAGCTTGCCGGTATTTACTTCCGGTTTTCTGAAGATGGCGAATGTGTGAAGGAAGCGATGATGAATATATCGCTTTGATCCTGAATAATTGACGAATCGAATAGAAATTGGTACATTCATTTTGAATCATCATTATCTATTGTCTGTTATGCACTTCATATTTTCAGGATATTTTTGAAAATAGCAAATGTAAATGCAGGTATTTTGAACATTGAAAATTTGGAGCGTTTTTGTTCGTCTCTGAGTTGGACATAATTTTAGCTAGTTGTATGGCATTAATTGCGAATTGTTATAAAATAATGAACACATAACATTGCAGACTAGTCTGAAGTTGCTAGAAAAACTTCTCTTTTTTAGATTATCGCGAAAACTTGTTGCATTACTTAGTCAATTTTGTGGTTTGCTTACTTAAGTCATTTTCCTACTAGTTTCTCACTGGTAATATGGTATAATAACTGCATTATTTCTAAAAGTATTACACAGTATGTATTTGGTTTTTATTGAAAATACTTGAGCAGCAGCCAGCAAGTATTATTTTCCAGTCTGTACAAAAATCATGATCGCAAAATTCCATAAAAGCTTCAAAGAGAAAATAGTGGTGTAATTTATATTTCAGTAAGGAAAATCGCCAGAATTTTTGGTTGAATATTTAGTGAGAAAAACTTCAAAACTGCTAGACAATGCTCCAGTACAAAAAGTGTTAAGAAAACTTGTACTTAAGTCATCACTTGAGATGTTTTATGATTATGGGCTCTGAACAAAGATACATATCTGATTGGTTAAAGCAACAAATCTATGTATAGAGGGTCACCAAAGTCTCAATGATTGATTGATTAAGGTTGTTGGCAACTTGGGTAACCCTACCATGATCTTGGAAGTGACAAACCTCAGAACTATAGCTTTTCTTTGCATTAATGACTATTTACGCATTTAATGTCTATTTGCTTTATTGTTTTCAGGAATGTGTACAAAAGTTGGCTAACATCAAACCATGCATCTCTACAACCTGACCCTTCAGAGGGCAACAGGCATCACCAGTGCTGTCCATGGTAACTTCTCAGGGGCAAAGCTACAGGAAGTGATTGTCTCCAGAGGAAAGATTCTAGAACTGCTTCGACATGACCCAAACACTGGAAAGATATATCCTGTTCTCACTCAGGAAATATTTGGCGTAGTTCGCTCGTTGATTCCATTCCGGCTGACTGGCGGAACAAAAGGTTACTAGATATTAATACTTTTTCTAATTTCTTGTTAAGGGTTTTCATTTTGAAGCGTCATCGAAATTGGGCTTTTGATTCAACATGCCGAAGTTTAACCCTGCTAAGCCTTGCTTTTTTAAAACAAATTTTGATTAAGCCTCACTAGCAATGTCATTCTTATAAAGTAAAGACATTTGTTGTAGGGTGTCGCTCATGTTGTTGAAATATTCAATTCACTTTTTCTGTATCATTTCAGATTACTTGGTTGTTGGCTCAGATTCTGGCAGAATTGTGATCCTTGAGTATCTGGCCCAGAAGAATGCGTTTGAAAAGGTAAATTTTGTTATTGGAAGCTCAGAGGTAGTGAAAAGTGTTTTCATTGCACCTGTATCAATTGGAACTTGAATATTCAGTAAGAGCATGATTCAATTAATAAATTTTAAGTCTTGTTCTTGTAAATTTTGCAATATATGGTCAGATTTTTTTTACCACTTTCTGGTTGAGAGAAGTTTGTCACTTTGATAAAAATTTAGAATTCCAATTTTGCTTGGAAATGAACAAGAATGCTTTAAAATTAGCGAAAGATGGTAATCACGTTTTGTTTCTTAAGATACCAAGCTTTATCATAAAAGTAGGTATGTTGTACATTTAAAAAAAAAAGGATAGAAAAATGAGAAAAAAACTTTTTCAAAACATTAAATTGGGAATTTTATTGTCTCGTGGTATTTATTTTAACAATGGAAATGGCGCCAATTTTAGGCTCCAAATAGGTCAAAATAAAACACTGATGGTATACATGTATATGTTGTAAGTTTAGTTGATTTATGATCATTTAAATATATACATTAATGCATTATATTATGTGTAGCATATTGGAGCAATGCACGATTCATTACTATTAAAAATTAACTAATACACTGGTTGACTTTCTGATAGGTTCACCAGGAAACATTTGGCAAGAGTGGCTGTAGAAGGATTGTTCCCGGACAATTCCTGGCTGTAGATCCTAAAGGCAGAGCTGTGATGATTGGTGAGTGATGGACTAAAAGAAGTCAGCTACAAATGATAGGATGTTAAAATTTGATTTCATCTACCCCATTATTACAGTTATTGCATCGTTATGATGACAAATATTTCCATGTATGTGATAAAAGGAAAACACTTCAGCATTATATTTATGTTACGTTCTCGTTTATTTTCTCCATACAACTGTCAACCTTATGGAATTCATACATAATTTTCCCTGTACTTTCCAGGAGCTGTGGAGAAGCAGAAATTAGTGTATATCCTGAACAGAGATGCCCAGGCGCGACTGACCATCTCTTCCCCCCTGGAGGCCCACAAAGCCAACACTTTAGTCTTCCACTGTACTGGGGTGGACGTGGGATTTGAAAATCCAACATTTGCCTGCCTTGAGATTGATTATGAGGTAGGGAGCTGAGTTTGTGTCAGTTGAAAGATTTTTTAATATGTTTTGTCTTCATAGCGACTAAAATCTTGACATTTTATGTAGGTTTCTTTATAAATTATGAAACAGATTGTTTTACCTACTAGTATGACCTTTGTAAATTGTAGCAGCTTTTACATTTATACACTTAAGTAACTCCCTTTTCTATCTTTGACATAGAAATGATGCTTACCGTGTTTCACCTGATTCTATGTGATTACATCATAAAACGTACTGATCTATGTCAAAATAGCCTTTCACACAAAAACACCAAGCAATGAAAAGTTTCCATCATGAGAAATACCTTCTCATTTGTTAAGAGTTTTGGGTATGTTTAATAAGTACAGGAATTTACATTAGATTATCTGACCATGTGTAATTATTAATGACTAACGATGCCTAAGTTTTCATGTGTCAACTTCTGCAGGAATGTGATGCGGACCCGACAGGAGACTCTGCTGAGAAGTCTCAGCAGCTTCTCACATATTACGAGCTGGATCTGGGGCTGAATCACGTGGTCAGGAAATACTCTGAACCCCTTGAGGAACATGCAAACTTTCTCATCTCTGGTCAGTACTGCATGGCAAGCTTAGTGATCTTCAACATTGTAATCAGGAGTATTTTGGAATATTTTGTTAATTCAAAACAGGTTTCCCCTGAATGATTAATCTTCATTGATAAATAATATGCCACAATTAATAAACAGTTGACTTCATGTTGTCTCCGCGATAATTTCCAATAGCTTTTCGACATGCGTAATGTTAAATTACATGCTTATCTTCTTTTATTATAAAAGTATGTGCTCATTTAACAGTGCCTGGAGGTACAGATGGTCCAAGCGGAGTGCTGATTTGTTCAGAGAATTACATCACATACAAGAATATAGGGGACCAGCCAGACATCCGATGTCCCATCCCGCGTAGAAGGGTATGTACTGTGTGGAGCCTGCCTTATTGTTCATTAGATAGTTCATACATGCTGTCTTGCATTTCACTGAGACAAGGATAAAGTTTCTAATTAATATTACATTTACATGGAAGAAATAAATTGACAATATTAAATATCTTAAAGAACCGACTCCCACAATTATGACACGTTTCAATTGTCAGGTCTACTGCTGGGAAAAATACACAATGAACAAATGCTTACATGATATGGTAACAACACCAAAGTGTTGTTTCATATTCAGTGTGACATGTTGAACACACCTGTTTCATACTTTACAGAATGACCTGGATGATCCAGAAAGAGGAATGATATTTGTCTGTAGTGCCACACACAAAACAAAGGTATGTATTGCTGTAATGTGCAAGTCTGCATGCCAAGAATAGTCCCATTGCCTGGTGTTCGAAACTTATTCAAGGAAATTTATCAAAATATTGTTATTAAATGGATTGATTAAAATTTGATGCTATTGGAGTAGAAATAGAAAAACATAGGACTGCAAATTATTTTTGAACAAATTTCTGATAGTTATTGTGTTTGACAGTTGGTTCCCACTTTTTCTTTTCAGTCTATGTTTTTCTTTCTGGCCCAAACGGAGCAGGGGGATATATTCAAGGTTACCTTGGAGACAGATGAGGACATGGTTACGGAGATCCATCTGAAGTATTTTGATACGATCCCACTGGCAGCAAGTCTTTGTGTTCTCAAGTCCGGATTCTTGTTTGCTTCCTCTGAGTTTGGCAATCAGTAAGTTGCACTGTTTGGAAAAATCACAAATATGTGTGCAACATTGAGATGATGCTTACCGTGTTTCACCTGATTTAGAATGATTACACTTTATAATTTCTACTGATCTTTGTTGCATACAGACCTTTAAAGTGGAGTAAAATGAATCTTAGACATTTTTGCGAAAGTATAGTTCGGTTGATTACTTCATTTGTTAATGAGACAAATAGGTGGTAGATGCATAGACATGATGTTAATCGTGTTTCACCTGACCCAAAGTGATTCAAAACTTTTCCCGAAACTGAACTATGCATCACCATTGCATGCCTTAGTATTTAGTTCACGTAAGCACCTCTCTCAAACAAAATGTTTCAGTTCAAGCTTCATCTTCATATACCTTGGTGACTTGCCATATAGCATCTACAGCTAGATTTATTTCTCGACACAAGTTTGCTTAAATCTTGCCCCAAGACTGGATCCCGCCACACCTCTCCATTACTGTGTACTTCTGATGTAGCATATATAAGAAATGTGTGATTATATTGGATATCTTTAAACTAGATGCATAGAAATGATGCCAATTGTATTTTACCTTATGCAAAGTGATTAAATACTTTTCCCGAATCTGATCTATGCAACACTTCTGCTCTTTGTGCCATTTGTTGTCACTAGTATAACCTGTACAGTAGTACAGGTAATTTCAGAAGATATAACAAAATTTAGAAACAGTGTTAAAAATTTGCCAAATGTTTTTCTTCAGTAACCTGTACCAGATAGCCCGGCTTGGGGACGATGATGACGAGCCTAGGTTCAGCAGTGCCAGCCCCCTGGAAGAGGGAACTACTTTCTTCTTTGCTCCTCGGCCCCTCAAGAACCTCGTGATGGTGGATGAGATGGATAGTCTTTCTCCCATTATGTCTTGTCAGGTAAAAAAAAGTCTGTCACTCATTATGTCTTGTCATGTAGAAAGATTAGCCTCGGGCTTTAAATCCTGGAATATGATACTTGGGTCACTGTTAAATTGTCTTCGGATTATCAGTTTTGGCTTTTGTAACCTTAAAAAATAAGCAATTTCTTGCAAAACCATTTAGGGTAGATAAAGAAAGTAGCTCATGAACAGACATCCTTGAAATGCACGTACACATGTTCTTGCACTCTGCTGCAAAAGCCTTAAAACCAACATGAATTAAAGTAAGCTTTATTGATGAATGTTAAAATAGTTTGTTTACAGACAACAATTTTGCTCTTTCAGATTGCAGATCTTGCAAATGAGGACACGCCCCAGCTGTACACTCTGTGTGGGCGTGGACCAAGGTCCTCTCTCCGGGTACTCAGACACGGGCTTGAGGTAAACTTATACTACTTTGTGTTTGGGAAGTAAAGCGTGATGGTTCTGTCATAGCATCAGTCACATTGTCAGCATAATGTGATCCTTATAAATTTGGTCACATCTTTAAAATGTAATGTTGTGAACATAAAACTTGTGCACATTTCCTCAGTGACAATACACATGTGTTCCATGTAATATATCACTATTATAAGTAACATACTAGCCAACATGGACCCTGCTATCATTTCAACTTCCTGGGTTGTATATTTTTGTTTTAAATTGGGATCGTACCATCTAATAGAACAGTGCATTTTACAACTTGGTCTCAGCAACATTGAGATGATGCTTACCGTGTTTCACCTGATATAGAATGATTACACTATAATTTCTACTGATCTTTGTTGCATACAGACCTTTAAAGTGGAGTAACATGAAATTTAGATATTTTTGCGAAAGTATACAGTGCTCCAGCCAGGTTTTGAAAAGGGCAGGGTGGAGTTTTGAAAAGGGCAAGCTACATGAGTCGTGTAGGGGCGTATGGGGGTGGTTGTGGGAGGGGTCCACCCCTGTCACAAGGGTTTTTTTCTGGGGGGGGGGGGGAGGTCTCACCCTAGAATTTGTTTTGTTTTCATACTCATTTTAAATCATTTTCCATGATTTTCAGACTTGAACAAAATGGGGCTTTTTCTCAAAATTTAGAAGGGTGTGTTTTAATATCAAAATTAAAATTTGTCTTATTGTCTGTGGTATAGTGTGATTGCACTTGACTGGAGTCTTCTTTAGTGCAATGCCACATATTTCTCCTAAAAATCATGTAAAATGAAGAAAAAACAAAGACAGTTGAACATTTATTGAATTGTCTTTGGTAATATAATGTTTAATATGCTCATGTTTTAGAATAAAATGACAATAAAAATCACTGCCCTTTCTTAAAAGTCACTTATAAAACATAAAACATTAATAAAATAACTCCTAAATTCGGTCTGACAAAATGGCGGTTTCGGCGAATTTTGACAAGATCGTGGATATGATAGGTAAACACTAGATAAAGCATCAACATATTTTTGTGGGTTACAAAGAAATTTTCATCATTAATATTTTACAAATAAACTCTCAAAACATTTACTGAATAAGTGATGTATTTGATTGTGTTAGCGCCACTTTTCCTGTGTTTATAAATCGGCAGTGACCGTCTGCTTCAAATCAACACTGTTTAAAATGGCGAGTCTCGTCTGTACAATACAATAAACAATTATTTAAAAATATTTAATTGTGCTTGACAACATTTTTCACCATCCCCTCACATTTTCTATCGCATTTTATGAACTTTCATCATTGAATAAACGAGTTCTCAATGTATATTCTGATTGGCTGGTATTCAATAGCTCCGCCTCCTGCCGATGTTCCCTATTTGGCTTTTGCTAATTATCGGATTAAAAGATGACCGGTTATGAAAACACATGTCGTCTGCTCACTACACAAATACACAATTAGCTGTCATATGACTTGGACAAGGCACATGGGAAGATGAAAGGACAGTACGGCATATTTTAAGCAGTCGGCAATGGGGCAACATGGTGACACCTAGCGGGAACACTATTATCATAAATATTACGTAATTTGTCTCAATTATGACAGCGGCTGCCGATCTTTAATAATGATTTCAATAGTAAAAAGGGCACTAACGGGATAATTAGCGCTAAAAGAGCATTTGTGAAAAGGGCACTACTCAAAAAAGGGGCAGGGCGGTAAGAAAAGGGGCACGGGCGCTGCGCCATTGAAAAACGGGCTAGCTGGAGCACTGGTATAGTTTGGCTGATTTGTTTATTTGTTATTTAAGGACAATTGGTGGTAGATGTGTAGTCATGATGTTTACCGTGTTTCACCTGATCCAAAGTGATTCAAAACTTTTCCCGAAACTGAACTATGCATCACCATGCCTTCTTATTATGCCCCCCTTCGAAGAAGAGGGGTATATTGCTTTGCATAGGCATGTCGGTCCGTCGGTAGACCAAAGCTTGTCCGAGTGATAACTCAACAATTCCTGAACGTATGGTCATCAAACTTGACATGAAGGTTGGGCCTGACCAGTAGATGACCCCTATTGATTTTAGGGCTCATCAGGTCAAAGTTCAAGGTCACAGTGCCCTTAAATGGTAAAATAATTTTAAAGCTTGTCCGAGTGATAACTCAACAATGCCTAGACCTATGGTCATCAAACTTGATATGGAAGTTGGGCCTGACCATTAGATGACCCCTATTGTTTTTGGGGGTCATCGGGTCAAAGGTCAAGGTCATAGTGACATTGAATGGTAAAAGGTTGTCCGAGTGATAACTCAACAATGCCTGCACCCATGGCCCTCATAATTGACTTGGAGGTTGGGCCTGACCAGTAGATGAACCCCATTGTTTTTGGGGGTCATCCGGCCAAGGGTCAAGGTCACAGTGACCTTGAATGGTAAAAGGTTGTCCATGTGATAACTTGACAATGCCTACACCCATGGCCCTCAAACTTGACTTGGAGGTTGGGCCAGACCATTAGATGACCCCAATAGTTTTTGGGGGTCATTCGGGCCAAAGGTCAAGGTCTCAGTGACCTTGAATGGTAAAAGGTTGTCCGTGTCATTACTCGACAATGCCTGCACCTATGGCCCTCAAACTTGTCTTGGAGGTTGGGCCTGACCAGTAGATGACCGCTATTGTTTTTGGGGGTCATCGGGCCAAAGGTCAAGGTCACAGTGACCTTGAATGGTAAAAGGTTGTCTGAGTGATAACTCGACAATGCCTGAACCCACGGCCATCAAACTTGAATTGGAGGTTGGGCCTGACCAGTAGATGGCCCCTATTGATTTTAGGGGTCATTGGGCCAAGGGTCAAGGTAACAGTGACTTTGAATGGTAAAAGGTTGCCCGAGTGATAACTCAACAATGCCTGCGCCCATGGCCCTCAAACTTGATTTGGAGGTTGGGCCTGACCAGTAGATGACTCCTATTGATTTAACGGGTCAGAGGTCAAGGTCACATTGACCTTGAAAGCAAACTCGACAATTCCTGGACCTATGGTCATCAAACTTGACATGAAGGTTGGGCCTGACCAGTAGATGACCCCTCTTGACTTTGGGGGTCATCAGGCCAAGGTCAAGGTCACAGTAACCTTTAACGCAAAAAAGTTAACAAATCTTCTCCCAGTGATATCTCAACAATGCCTGAATCTATAATCATCAAACTTGACATGAAAGTTGGGCCTGACCAGGAGATGACCCTTATTGATTTTAGGAGTCATTGGGTCAAAGGTCAGGTTCACAGTGACCTTGAATGCGAAAATGTTTCAAGTGATAATTGGACAATGCCTGCACCCATGGCCCTCAAACTTGACTCGGAGTTGTGTCTGACCTGTAGATGACCCCTTATGATTTAAGGGGTCATTGGATCAAAGGTCAAGGTTACAGTGACCTTGAACGAAAAATGCTTGTCTGTGTGATAACTTGTCAATGCCTGCACCCATGGCCCTCAAACTTAACATTTAGATTTTTGGTGACCAGCTGATGACTACTATGGATTTTGAGGTCAAAGGTCATGGTCATAACACACTCTATCCTCAAACTTTGAATGGTCATAATCTTAAAACTGCCTCAACGGCATACAATGTTAGCGACAAATCAGCTGTCATTTCGGTCCATGCATATTTCATTCAATTGTCCATATAATCCTGACAACATGGCGCTCAGGGGGTGCATAATGTTTGACAAACATCTCTTGTTAAAAAAAGATACAATGTGACGTGTACTTGACTAATGGATATTGCTTAATGCTTCATTTGATTGATCATTTATTTATGCCAGAGTTATCTTCATCGCTCTGAAATCAATACCTACATGTAAATTTAACTTGCTGTGCTCTTGAGAATAATTGGAAAATTAGAACTATTTATTTTTCATCCTTACTGACCAGCCACTATTTCTGTGTTTCAGGTATCTGAAATGGCGGTGTCAGAACTGCCTGGTAACCCGAATGCTGTATGGACAGTGAGGAGACACTCTGATGGTAAGACTTACAGTGTACGAAGGGGTATGCAGCCTGGCATCTTTGTTCACTGTTGAAAATCTGGGTTTTTTGTTTTATGCTGCAATATAAGAAATCTGCTGCCTGATAGAGGGTCTTGTATGTGGCTTTGCCATATTAAACCTTACATACTAGGAGGTAATATTGATTGAAAGTGGAAAATTCAACAGTGAATGCAGACAAAAGGCTATGCCCCATTCTTTAATGTTCTAAGCTTTTTTGCAGATTAGGTGCCCAGCTGTAGCAGTGTTGTAATGAAGCGGTGTTTTTACTGTACCATGTTTTGTCAGTGTTCACAAGTGCAAGGGAAAAATCTTAAATGGCTTTATGAAGCTTTGTCTAAAAACTTGACCAAAAAGTAGACAGCTCTTGTGAGTGGTCTAGCTGGCAAGTTTGGACAAGTTTCTGTGGCCCAGAACTGTTCCAGAGGTCTTCGCAAGGTGTCTTTCCTGCAAGCCCTTCAATGTGGGCTTGACAATATGAAAGATGTTTTGCAGGATGATTTAACATTTGTTTGTAGTTTTGGGAGTAAACAATCCCTTTGTATCCATGCTGAGATGAACATGTATTGGGTTTTATAAGTAAAGAACAGTAACTATGGCGATTTTAGCTGCATAAAGTAAAAGCACCATGGTAACAGCAAAGAAAAGTTTATGAGACCGAGACTAACAACACCCAGGCTGGTGGTTTGTGTAGAGCCAAACACCAGACCTGCTTTCTATTTCAGATGGAGTCCTAGGTCACATGATAGCGGGCTTAAACAGGTGGGTACTTAGCCTTAGGCCAATGTTTAGTTGAAAAGGCAGAGGACGAAAGATGGAGAATGAAAAGATTTTGGCAGTCTTTGTAATGGGGAGGAAGCTTTGGAATGAGTTGATCTCGGAAAAGGAATATTTCAGCATTTTATGCTTATAATCACTTCTGTCTGGCCCACTCTCGATTGACTGAGTAACTGTTTGTTATGCGATGGAACTGTTAAATTAGACTGAAATTGATGACAGCATATTTTTTATGACTTCAAAGTAAAGAACTTACACTAGTTAAAATAATACCAAATTTTACTATGTAGAATGAATATTTTCATAGCAACTTTGTAGAAATTGCAATAATATCACTGACTTGAAGGAAATTTTACTCGTATCATTTTAAAGGTCTGTGCAATGTTTTTTTTAAGGAGAATATAGACAATAGAAAACAAGAAGGTGAATCATGCATCCCGTAAATGTCCCTTTAACTTGCTTTGCATAAAACTTGTTCTACAGCATGTGATACCAAAGGAATTGACGAGGGTTGAGATTTATCTTTTAAGATTGTGTGCACCATGTGACCATTGTAATTAACTGTTATCATTTACTGCTGAAAGATCTTACTGTATTTATCTGGCAGTATATTGCACAGACCTTAAAGATGTACACTTGCTTTAAACAACATTCAAGCATTGCAGCTGATGTATACTTTCAGAGGAGTATGATGCATACATCATCGTGTCCTTCGTGAACGCCACGCTGGTACTGTCTATCGGTGAGACTGTAGAGGAAGTGACAGATTCCGGCTTCCTGGGAACCACGCCCACATTGTCTTGTTCCCAGCTTGGTGATGACGCTCTTGTGCAGGTAGGTGGGCTCAAGTCTCGGGGATTAGTTTAAATAATTTTTGGTGTTAGTTAAATGCCTAACAGGAAGACAAAATCACATTGATAATGATTATGAGATGGATCACTTCTCTCCATTTCTGGTTTTCAGTACAGTTGAATGGTCCATAATCCTGACTATATTTATAACAATATTGTTGCACTGGAATGGCTGAAATGATGAACTATATTACTTTATGACTTAGCTTGATTCAAAAGCATGGCTTAACTGATCAGCCTTTAGTGTCGTTAAAAGATCTGAAGACCGAGGTACATCTTGATGAACATAAGTTGTCATATCTATTGCAGTGCTCAAAAGAGCAAGCGTATTGAAATTTTATTTAATTGTGTTTATACCTAGTGCAGTGAGAACAAAAGGACCTAATGTAAATTTGGTTTGAATTACTATTGTTTGCAAAGAAACAAGTTAGTTCACATTGCAAATTTGCACTCATGGTAATGTGATGATATTTGCTGAAACAAGAACAGTAAGACCTCATGTATTTTGAAGTTACGTGTCATGCCACTGTGCTGCAAATGCATTTGTAGTTGTGCCTGTTGTGGACAATCAATGATATCCTTACCACACCAAGTATCTCAAATGTTCATGTGCAGTAAGGCAGTTCAAACTTCGCAGTTTTGTTACATGATACTTGAACATCCTTTACTGACATTCCTTCGACTGAATGTGTTTAGCAGACACTCAAAGGAAGAGGTGGACCTATTTAAAACTGCTACTATTCAACAAGTGCTGAATTCATTTTCAAACAGTAAAATTTATGTTTTTACACCTGATATGGCTGAAATGATGAAGTTTATACTTTATGACAAAGTCTGATTCAACAGCATGGCTTAACTGATCAGCCTTTATCCAACTCTGGGACTGAGTCAAACAATCACTAGGCATTTCCACATGATTTCTTTCAAGATGGGAGATATTGTCAAACCTTTCAAGTACAGTTGAATGTCTCATAATCCTCTTTGTATAAGACTGTTCTAAGAGCATTTCTAGACAGGTTTAAATAGTGAAATTATATTGCTGTTACTTTCAGATCTACCCGGATGGAATCCGCCACATCAGATCAGATAAGAGAGTGAACGAGTGGAAGACTCCAGGCAAGAAAAACATAGTCAAGTGTGCTGTGAACCAGAGGCAGGTCGTTATTGCCCTCTCTGGTGGAGAATTAGTCTATTTTGAGATGGACCCTGTAAGTATTTAAAAAGCGGCACTTGTTAGATTCACATCTATTCTTTTGACCAGAACATTTAAGGAACGATTCCTATTTTTAACTACTTAGGTTTTCATAAAGTGAAACATGGTTATTTGAATTATAACGCCATTGGGGAGGGCAAGCGGTATAGCAGTGTCTGACTTGGTATGGAATTATTTTAGTTAGGTTTTACTTTAGTGACCAAATTTGGTATCTAGGAAGAGTTTATGAAGACCTTTTGTGGTACTGCGTTTTGGGCCCCTAGTGTCAAGGTCAAGGACACTTAAAGGAGTGCGCTTCCTGCAATATGAACAGGAGATAACATAGACTAGGCTAATGTTAATTTACGATAGTGAACATGGTGGTTTAGCTAAACACCAGTTTCATGTTTAAAAAAATAAATAAATAGCTCTTGCATGTATTAACTTTTCAATCTGAATCCTGCATTGTTTCTTCTCTCATTTGCAGACCGGCCAACTGAACGAGTACACAGAACGCAAGGACATGTCATCTGACGTGGTGTGTATGGCTCTGGGTCGTGTACCTGCTGGAGAACAGCGGTCACGCTTTCTGGCAGTTGGGCTGGCTGACAACACAGTCAGGATTGTCTCCCTGGATCCAACAGTAAGTAAAAAAAAAAAACAACAACCCTAAATCTAGTTTTCCTGTATTTCTTTGTCGTTTACTGGTTTCTAAATAATCAATGCTCTTTTGTTAGTTAAGTGTGTTTTGATTGATCCTTCTGCTGCTTATAACAGCAAAGGGCTACATGTCACTATTGCTATCTTGAATAATGTTTGTTTAGTTAAGATGTAACTCTTATTACTAGGTCATTATATTGCCTACTTGTACCACTGTTTTAGTGGAATTTTGCTTTCAAGTTGGCAAGACTTTGATTTTACTTGCATGGTTATATTGAATTGGTATTACTTATGTATGTTTCATATCATTCATGTTTGTCGCTCATTGTAGGACTGCTTGTCACCCTTGAGTATGCAGGCCCTGCCGGCGGCCCCAGAGTCACTGTGTATAGTGGAGATGGGGGGCACGGAGGCCAAGGAGGAGACTGGAGAGACGGGCACAGTAGGAGGGCTCTTCCTTAACACAGGACTACAGGTAGAATATTATTAGTAGTGTAGAAATCATCATTCTTGTGTTTAATATATGGAAGTACATGACAAATTTATAACAACAACAACTTTTAGTGCGCTGGGGATTGTTATTTGAAGGAAGGCTTTAGGGCTTGTGTAACCTGACTCCGAATTTACTGCCAAATATTGAGGATTATATGTGACCTGTACATGATGGAGGCTTGGACAGTAAATTTTTAGTTTGCTAGTCTTGTAGGGTGATCAATTCAGAGAAAGTTAAATGAAATTTGATCGGATCAATGGTGGTTCAAACCATGTATGGCTGAAATGATGAACTATATAACTCTATGAAAATGAATGATTCAACAGCATGGCTTAACTGATCAGCCTGTGTTAGGTAATAAAGGGAAAACACTGGATTTATTTCCAGACTTTATGAACATATTTATTATTGTGATCAAGTAAGTCATTCATTATAGATGCATGTTCATTAAAATGGTTTTTGGCAGTTTTACAGCAAATGTTTTTATCTTTGGATTAAGGTGTAATATTTTGTTACACATATATTAATGGACACATATTTTATGGATCAAGTTTTAAACTTTAAATAAACAAGAATCTGATCTTAGTTTAACAACTTGAGCTTTTTCAACTCAGCTAAAGGGGGAGCTGGGGTTATTCCTTGGGAATCAATCCTACAAGCAATTTGCCTTGGAGAGACTTTCAACAGTGCAATAATTTGGCTGACAATCTCCCTGCTTCATGAGAAATTAATATTGGAAAGTATGGCTGTTTCTGGAAATAAATTGTAGACAAATGAACTAAAAGATGTTTGTGACCTTGTACTTACTCACAAGAAAAAAATAATCTATTGAAGTTTAGAAACTGAAATGATGAATGATCTTCTCCACTTCATGAGAACTCCTGATTAGAAAGCATGGCTTAACTGATCAGCTCCGGCTTACAAGGAAGTTAATTGAAATTTTGACAGGATCAGTCGTTGATATTAATACAGCTGAAATGATGAACTATATAACCGTATGACAAATGTTGATTCAACAGCATGGCTTAACTGATCAGCTGTTTCTGTAATAAATTGTTGACTCATGAGAATTAGTTGAATTGAAATGCATGTAAATGTATGTGATCTGATAGTTCCTTGTAAAGAAAAAATCAATTGATGTCTGGAAGCTGAAATGATGAATGATCTTCTCCACTTCATGAGAAGTTATGATTAGAAAACATGTTTTCACTGACCAGCTTCTGCTTAAACGTGGTGGAAAATCTCGATTAGCTGAAACAAGTTTTAAAAAGCAAAGTAAATCATAATTTAATGCCTGTTTCAGAATGGTGTGTTGCTGCGGACGGTACTCGACACTGTGACAGGTGATCTTTCAGATACAAGAACCAGGTACCTGGGATCCCGTCCTGTCAAATTGTTCCGCATCACAATGCAAGGCTCAGAGGCTGTAAGTACCTAAACAATGGTTGATGTTTCAACTGATTTGATAAAAGTGCTCTTAAGTTCTTCTAGTAGTTTTTGGGTACACAATATTTCAGGTAAATTCAATACTTCTCAATATTTACCATGCAGTAATATTGCTTCGACATACTCTCTATCCTGCTTAACTATAAAACATCCCTTGCAGGTGTTAGCAATGTCAAGCAGGTCATGGCTCAGTTATGCCTACCAGAGTCGCTTCCACCTCACCCCTCTCTCATACGAGTCACTAGAGTACGCATCTGGGTTCGCGTCTGAGCAGTGCCCAGAGGGTATTGTCGCCATCTCAACCAACACACTCAGGTTGGTACCTTAGTTGTTTTCCATTTACCTTGAATAAAAGGAAGTTCCAGGTTGATTTTAGGTAATGTACAGAGATGGGTGGCCTCTGATTATTGAAGTGAAAAGTTTGTTATTCTTACAAGAAATGGGTAAAAAAGCAAAGGTCATAAATCAGGTGGATTCAGTTTAACTAACCAGCTTCGACTTGCAAAGAATTTGAATATCTGAAAAAGAGGTCATTTGAAATTCAAACAGCTGAAATGATGAACTATATAACCTTATGACAAATGTTGATTCAACAGCATGGCTTAACTGATCAGCTGTTTAAGGATATACATTTTAAAACAAAATTGTGAATGTGATATTATAGTCCCTCATGCATTGGAGTAAAATGAAAACCTTGACAGGAAGAGCACATGTTGAAGTGGCTCAAATTTATGACCACAAGCACACTGGCAAAGAGATCTAATTACTGAGTTAGCCAGGCAGCTGGTTTTCGTTTAGGGGTGCTTTGAAGCTGAAATGATGAACGATCTTCTCCACTTCATGAGAAATTATGATTAGAAAACATGTCTTCACTGATCAGCTTCTTCTTCCAAAAAAGTGAAATGAAATTTGATTGGATCAATGGTATTTTTAAATATGATAAGGCTGAAATGATGAATTAGACAACCTTATGATAAATTTTGATTCAGCAGCATGGCTTAACTGATCAGCCTATCTATCAGAACCAGTCAATAGAGTTGAATGTATCTTGCATTATTCGGTTCATGTTTATCAAACAAATGAATCAATAATAACACTGATCGGTTTTTGTTTTGCAGGATTTTGGCTCTGGAGAAACTAGGTGCCGTGTTTAACCAGGTGTCTCACAACCTGCCATACACTCCACGCAAGTTTGTCATCCATCAGGAGTCTGGCCATCTGATCACCATAGAAACAGACCACAACGCATACACAGAAGCCACCAAGGCACAGAGAAAACAGACACTTGCTGATGTATGTAGTCTTCTAATGAAAGTTATGACATTTTTGACAGAAATTTAGCTGTAATTTAGTTTTAATGGTTAATTGTTAATATCCATTTACTTGTGTATTGCCATCTACTTGTCTTTTTTGTACACTGAATTAGCCTACACTGAATTACCAGCAGTTAGATTGTAGATTGATAAGTAACATCAGACACTGATTTAATTGCTCCTTCATAATTGATAAACATATTCTTGGTTGCCCACACACAAAACACTGGCAAAGTGGCTTGCTTAAAACTGAATTTAACATTGTCAGACATATAAACAGCTTTGTAATTCAAGTAAATGCGTAAGAATTTTGGCTTGTTTATCCAAATTCTACTTTTGATAAGCGATTAGTATTATACAGATTTGTTTGTCTTGCAGGCGATGATAGAGGATGCCCAGGAGGAGGAACGGGAGCTGGCTGCAGAGATGGCTGCAGCGTTCCTTAATGAAGACCTCCCTGAGTCTGTGTTCGGGGCCCCTAAAGCAAGCGCTGGCATGTGGGCTTCCCTCATACGTGTCATCAATCCAATCACAGGACTCACCCTCGATACCGTGCCCCTAGAACAAAATGAGGCTGCTCACTGGTAAGAGTTCCAGTTAAACTTGTCATAAATAATTGTAATATTTGATAAGAGTTTAGGAGTATCCTATTGTATGGAGGCAAACTGTTTTTATATGTGGATTAAGCTGTTTTATAGTTAAATATACTAGCTCATTTCTAGTTTTTGCTGAATTGCAATGAGAAATTCTTGACAATTATTTTTCTTTTTCAGTATATCGATAGTGAAGTTTTCCAACTCGCCAGAGGAGACCCATGTGGTGGTGGGTGTGGTCAAGGATCTCACCCTGAACCCTCGCACCATCAGCAACGGGTTCCTCTACACATACAAGCTGGTTGAGGGGGAGAGGCTAGAGTTTCTACACAAGACTGTCGTCGATGAGTTGCCCAGCGCTATCGTGCCCTTCCAGGGACGGGCTCTTATTGGTATTGGCAAGTTCCTCAGGATTTATGATCTGGGAAAGAAGAAATTGTTGCGGAAATGTGAAAATAAGGTACTTTGTATTTTATATATTTGCGTTTTCTAGTTCTTTTAATGTTGTTGTCATTTTGAATGCGGTATGATGTTGATCAGTCATGGCTTCCAGACCCACAAGGGGAATGTTTTTTTTGGCCTCTCAAGGACAAACAGATGTAAGAGTGATTCATGTCAGCTAACAGCTGTATCCTTATTCAGGCTAATATGTATAATCTGAAAGTTTTAAGACTTTTCCAAATGAATCCTTGTATAACATGTTGTATATATATCCCACTTCAGCACATCCCAAACTTTGTGGTTGGCATTCACACAATGGGTAACCGTGTAGTAGTTGCAGACATCCAAGACAGTTTCCATTTTGTGCGCTATAAGCGTGCTGAGAACCAACTGATCATATTTGCGGACGACACAGTCCCACGCTGGCTCACAGCCTCTTGTCTGCTGGATTATGACTCGGTGGCAGGAGCTGACAAGTTTGGAAACATTACTGTGGTATGCAATTATGTTCTTACTTTGCTAATTAATAATTTAGGAGCTAGAAATGTTGGACAGATAAATGTAAGGAGACGAATGTTCTCATTTCAGAAAACGATTCTGTTCAGTTAGATTTTTGTCTACTTGATGAATTAAGGACTAATTTCATATGCATACACATGTACATCTCAAGTTTATCACCCTTGGAAAACATTTTCGGGTAGAACTTTGCTTAATTGTTGTATAAAGATCATACTCATTACAAAAACAGACTGAGTGCGTACAGCATTAATTAAAACTGTTGTATAACTTATGAAATGTGTATTATTTAAAAGGTGGATTTTTATAATGAATAAATTGCACTGGTGACAAATGTAAATGATCTTGTCGTTTGCAGATTCGCTTGCCCACAGATGTGACAGATGATGTGGATGAAGATCCAACAGGAAACAAGGCACTCTGGGACAGAGGCCTGCTCAGTGGAGCCTCACAGAAGGTAGGAACTAGGATCATAAGATAGTGAGGCATGTTTTCGACTGTTAGTTTAATAAACATATGTTTTTGTTTATTGTGTGTGAAAGAAATTCTATCATCTGTTCTTGGTTTTCTTGCCTTTTAACATCAGTCATTAAAAACATGACCGTAAAGACGTTTTGAGATGATGACAAAGTCAATCCATTCTCTGATTGATCAGGGGAAGTAACTGGTGACGGCGACTCTGCTGTCTGGAAGGAGTTGTTTGCCCTTGCAACTGGCGGTTTTCTCTGGTTTGTCAGGGGCAGCAACTCTGACCTGGGCTAGTGATCTCCCTTGATGAGGCTGGCTCAGAGCCTCAAGATGGAAACTTGGATCTGATCTTAATTAACATGCTATTATTTTTTTTGGTTTTGATCGCTTTTAAAATGGCTTAACATATACTGGTGTTTGAAAAATCTAGATCCATGTTAAGCAGTTTTGAAGAGGAAAATTTCACTGAATGCAGTGGAAAAAATGCAACTGTAGTTATGATTGCTTTTTAAGAACAAAATATGTCTATTCTGTTCCATTAGATTATGTTGTATTCTGTATATATTTACTTGGATGTTGTCTTCATGTGCAAGTTTGGAATTGTCAGTTCTAAAAAGTCCTGTTGTACATATTCAGTTGGTATTTTGATATGATGACAAAGTCAATCCATTCTCTGATTGATCAGGGGAAGTAACTGGTGACGGCAACTCTGCTGTCTGGAAGGAGTTGTTTGCCCTTGTAACTGGCGGTTTTCTCTGGTTTGTCTGGGGCAGCAACTCGGACCTGGGCCAGTGATCTCCCTTGATGAGGCTGGCTCAGAGCCTCAAGATGGAAACTTGGATCTGATCTAAATCAACTTGCGATTAATGCATTCATCGTTGATTATGTTGTAAGCTTTGGTGTTCACCTGTCCTGTACACATGTTTGATTAGTATGTATTTTGTGAAAGCTTAAAAACCTTGGTCATATCAGTGACTAATCTGTCAAAAGGATTAGAACTGGCATCACCAAATACTGATTGTATCACTGCTTTTTAATGAAGTGTATAAAAACACTGATCTGTTCTACAGCTGTTCATATGTTAGTCTGTGACAAGTAACAAAGTCTAGATTAATACAGAAACAATAGATATCATGATATGATGACAAATTCAATCCATTCTCTGATTGATCAGGGGAAGTAACTGGTGACGGCGACTCTGCTGTCTGGAAGGAGTCGTTTGCCCTTGTAACTAGAGGTTTTCTCTGGTTTGTCAGGGGCAGCAACTCTGACCTGGGCCAGTGATCTCCCTTGATGAGGCTGGCTCAGAGCTTCAAGATGGAAACCTGGATCTGATCTAGATGAACTTGCCATGGATGTGTTCGTTGTTCATGTTGCAAGCATTTATATTTACCTCTTCTTAGTAAAAGCTGGAAATATTCTGTATTTTGAATGTACAGATTTATGATAGAGACAAGTGCTGGTGTCTCTTAAGGGCCAATTGTATTACTTAGATATAATACTATTTAGTTGCAATGCTTGTATATATGAAGAAATACTTCCTGTTTTGTTCGAACATCTTTTGCTTTCTTGTGCATGTGAAGATGTTTGGCAATAACTGTATTAGCATACTCGAAAACACACGCATCTTGATATGATGACAAAGTCAATCCATTCTCTGATTGATCAGGGGAAGTAAATGGTGACAGCGACTCTGCTGTCTGGAAGGAGTTGTTTGCCCTTGTAACTGGCGGTTTTCTCTGGTTTGTCAGGGGCAGCAACTCTGACCTAGGCCAGTGATCTCCCTTGATGAGGCTGGCTCAGAGCCTCAAGATGGAAACTTGGATCTGATCAGTATAAATTTGCAATTAATTCAAAAATCATTTTTTGAAAGTGGGAAGGAAAAAAAAAGTGAAGTGAAAGTTTTATGACTACATAGGGAATTTACTGCTTGATACTTTTACCTACATCTAGAATAGTTGCCAAAGATTGCTGAATGATAAACTTGGCAATTGTAGGTTTGTTATATCTTGAGAAACAATATCATATTTGTGTACCTGTCTAATAACCATTAATACTCTGTATATCTTAGGCTGATGTGATGGTGAACTTCCACATTGGTGAGGTGGTCACCTCCCTGCAGAAGGCCACCCTGATCCCAGGAGGCTCCGAGTCCCTCGTCTATACCACCCTGTCTGGTGGAGTTGGCATGCTTGTACCATTCACTTCACACGAGGTAACCTCTTCTGCTGTTAAAGCCTGGGTTTCAGTTATGGTGGCCTTGAAAGGCTTGAAACGTTATGCATCTGAACATGTTTTCAAATTTCAATTCCTTTTTCAATTTCACCAGAAAAATGCTGTTTAATAACTTGTATAATAGGTTTGATCAGCATGAGACCATTTCTTTAATTGTTAAATTTTGTGAATTTGTTGCGCTGGAACATGATAATGATTTCTTGCATGAAGATGATGACAAAGTCAATCCATTCTCTGATTGATCAGGGGAAGTAACTGGTGACAGCGACTCTGCTGTCTGGGAGGAGTTGTTTGCCCTTGTAACTGGAGGTTTTCTCTGGTTTGTCAGTGGCAGCAACTCTGATCTGGGCCAGTGATCTCCCTTGATGAGGCTGGCTCAGAGCCTCAAGATGGAACACCTGGATCTGATTCAGTGCATGGTTAAACCCGCCCATGTTTCATCTGTATAATGAATGAAAAAAAAAAATGACATGTGGTTGTATATACCCAATTCTCAAATGAACTTTTTGTTGTTGGTGTGATCTCCCAACATAATTTTAAATGTTGCAAAGTATACTATTGTAGTGAATGTTTAAAATTCATGTATACCTTTGTACATGACTGAATGACACGTGATGTCCATATTGCAGGATCAGGACTTCTTCCAGCACCTGGAGATGTACATGCGCCAGGAGGGCCCGCCTCTGTGTGGCCGAGACCACCTCTCATATCGCTCCTACTACTTCCCTGTCAAGGTAAGCTGTTGTGGTGTTTGAATTTTTCTTCATGAATCTGCAGTTGCTAACTGATGCATATTGCTCACTCATAGCATATCTGAGGCCTAAAAAAAAAATACATTTGGTTCGGGTTACCCGACCCTACCTACGGAATAGGCGCCGACCCTACCGTTTTTATAGTCAGTTTGAAAAAAAAATGAAAAACTAAAAAAAATAAAATATTTCGTTTTTTTTTTTAATTGCTTTTTAATATTAAGTTTAAACCTTAAATGCTTGTACAGAAGATAGCTTTAACACCATTATCCAATGATGAAAATTATATTCTTATATAAAACCTAATAAAAAAAAAAAATAAAAAAAAATAAATAAAAAGCCTACCTACCCTACCTATTTTTTTTAAGGATGTAACCCTAACCAAACAATTTTTTTTTTTAGGCCTGATATGTTTATGTATGGGTGATAAAAAAGAATACTTAAAAACAGTTCCTTCAAATTTATTTGAACAAGTTAGTAGGACTCCTTAATCTGAAACTATGACACCAGTAGATTCAAAAGAGATCTGTTTTAATGGTCTTTGTATACATTTATGTATATTGAATGAAATATGAACACATGTATACAAAAGGATGTATGCATAAGGACATGTTAAATTTACATTGTCACTTCATTAGTCTCTCATTAGACTGTCAATCATTTTTATATACAACGCATGTAGTTTTATTTCAACCTTTTCCCTTTCAATTCTTTTACAGAATGTAGTTGATGGTGATCTATGTGAAATGTTCAACTCCATGGATGTCGCAAAACAGAAGAGTGTTGCTGAGGAGTTGGACAGGACGCCCGCTGAGGTCTCCAAGAAACTGGAGGATATCCGCACTAGATACGCATTCTAAATATTGACCTCTCGTGGTGAACATGTGTACATGACGCATTCTAGACACTGACCTTGTAAAGAGAAAGTGCACAATTCAGAAGTTAAACATTGGCAAACTTGTGCATACAAACTGACCAATCCTGCATGTCATGGTGATATGTGACACATTTCTGGGCTATTCTGACCAATTATGAATACCCAGTACATTTTGTGGTGATATGTGACACAAGTCTGCAACTTCTGAAAGTGAACACTGTTATTGTGACCGAGTGCCTTTAATGAAGGAAGTATCTGGATGTAAAGTTGTTAATTATCTCTGTTAATGCACTGAACATTATTAAATGTATCTGACCTGAGAACAGTAGACATTTATGAATGAATTCAACAAAATTGGATATTTATTGGCTATTGTCAGTATGTACATTGGTCCTTATTCTTATGATATTTTAAGCGACTAAAAGACGTTTTAATATTGTAGTTGTAGATATATGAAGTCATTATCATCTGTTAACAATAAACAGTGGACAACATGTGACATGGAAGATAAAACAGGCAGCTTTTGAAACACTGAACAAGGAACATGTATACTGTTGCACTTGCCATAATGATGCATCTTAAAACATTGCTTGTTTCTGTTTAATGTGATGTGTTCAAAATCAATGACACAAGATAATCAATTAACATTGAATTTTGATCTGCATTATACAAAATGTTTTTTTTTTTTAGCTTGACAAAAAATCATTGTATAAAATACACAGTTTCATAGTCATAGCTTGAATGTCATTTGTTTGATATATGTGAATAAATCGTGAAATTTTTATATTGTTTGATTTTGTTTTCAGGTGATCTGTGTTGTAAAGATTTCAGACCTGTCAGATCTTCTTTTCAATATCTAAAGCGATTTTAGTCTTGACGTTTCAGGTTTTTTGTAGATATATATGGCCATATAATTTAGCCAGATGAATGTTCAGAGGTTCTTCAAACCCAGAAAGTATTTTTCATTATGAATTGGTGGATAGTTTTAAATTTGGATATTTAATGATGCATCATGGACACCACAATGTGATGTAACAAAATCAAAGAAACCACAACTGTATAATGTTGGAATCAGAAAACACCAAGTTATCAAGCTCGTCTTTGATTAGGATGTAGCTCATAAAACTATGACCTTTACAGAAGAAATATCCCTTCTCCCCCATCGTGCTTGGGGTGCTGTTGCATTATCTCTGTGTCCAAGATATCAATTAATGCATGACTG
Source organism: Mya arenaria (assembly GCF_026914265.1). NCBI lineage: Eukaryota > Metazoa > Mollusca > Bivalvia > Myida > Myidae > Mya > Mya arenaria. The sequence continues at coordinate 73,901,410 of NC_069129.1, read as the reverse complement.
TTATATCCATGATTTACCTTGTGCTGCAACTCTAGAAAATCTTTTCGGTAATGATGGCCTTACTCCTGATGCCAATTTGAGCGTCTTTTCAAAAGCACTAAAGCATTTTGAAGCCTGACATTCGACCCCCATTGGTGTATCAAGCGCTCTTCATTCAGACAGTTTGTGACACAAATCGTGTTTATATTTTTCTTCAAAAAATATTCCAAGTAAATTTTTTTTTTTTTAAACCACTGATTTTCTGTGCATTTGGTAACTGTACACTCCTACATGGAAAGGAATTAGTATTCGCAATTAAATTACTTGTTTTCCACTCCATTTTAACTTTAATACTATTGTTGTAGTGTTATTTTTGTAAATAAGAACTGAATAAATATGTTTAAACTAATATGATGTTCAAACAAGATGGACAATTTATTATTATATTTATTCAACGTGTATACTATATGTCGTAGATATTTTTCTTTAGTACAACATCTTAAATGTTCTGTTGAAGGGCTTAATTTAACTGAAAATAATTACTTTTATTGATCTTAAGAGTCTACATATTATTATATATATATATATACAAACCTATGCAGCTACGCATACTTGATTTCTCATATTTTCTGAACTGCTGGATTGATAATCGCCTTTAAAATGTATAAATGCCGACTTATGGGGTACTGTCAAAGCAAATGAAAACAAATAATTGATTTAAATAATCCTTATACTATTAAATTATCTAAAACATCATCTGGGCCCTTGAACAAACTGGCTCATAAAACTGTGCAAGCATATTGTCCAAAAACTTCCAGTGTCAATATATTTTCATGAAACTAACACTTTTTAGCTCCACTGGCTGAAGGCCATGGAGCTTATGTCGTCACAGATTGTCCGTCGTGAGTGCGTGCGTGCGTGCGTGCGTAAACTTTTACTTTAAACGACATCTCCTCTGAAACTGATAAGCGGATTTTGACAAAACAGGAATGTTCCTTTGGTGGTCCTTTACCAAAATTGCTCAAATGGTTCCGGTCCATTGCACAATATGGCCGCCAGAGCTAAAAATAGCAAAATCTTTAAACGACATCTCCTCTGAAACAGTTCGGCAGATTTTGATGAAACTTGACAGTAATGTTCCTTGGGTGGTCCTTTATTAAAATTGCTCAAATGGTTCTGGTCCATTGCACAATATGGCCGCCACAGCTAAAAATAGCAAAATCTTTAAACGACATCTCCTCTGAAACGGATAGGCAGATTTTGATGAAACTTGACAGAATTGTTCCTTGGGTGGTCCTTAACCAAAATTGCTCAAATGGTTCCGGTCCGCTGCACAACATGGCTGCCAGGGCAAAAAAATAGAAAAACCTTTAAAGAACATCTTCTCAGAAACCGATGATCAGATTTTGATGAAACTTAACAGAAATGTTCCTTGGATGGTCCTTTATCAAATTTGCTTCAATGGTTTCGGTCCACTGCACAAGATGGCCCCCAGAGGTAAAAATAGAAAAACCTTTAAACGACTTCTCCTCAGAAACCGATGATCGTATTGCAATGAAACTTGACAGAAATGTTACTTGGGTAGTCCTTAACCAAAATAGCCCAAACAGTTCTGGTCTGCTGCACAACATGGCAGCCAGAGCTAAAAATAGGAAAAACCTTTACACCACTTCTCCTCAGAAACCGATGATCAGATTTTGATGAAACTTGACAGAAATGTTCCTTGGGTGGTCATTAACCAAAATTTGTTAAATGGTTCCAGTCCACTGCACACCATGGCTGCCAGAGCTAAAAAATAAAAAAAACTTTATACCACTTGTCGTCGAAACCGATGACCTTTTTTCGATAAAACTTGACAGAAATGTTTGTTTGGTGCTCCTTTACTCAAATTGCCCAAATCATTTCGGTCCACTGCACAACATGGCAGCCAGAGCTATTAAAGTAAAAATTTTTTTTAAATAACTTCTCCTCAAAAATTGATGATTGTATTTCTATGAAACTTGACGAAAATGTTCGTTAGGTGGTCTTTGCTTGAACCTTTTGGCCAGTGGAGCACAGGCACTGATGTGCCTCTTGTTACCAGTGACACTGCTAAAATAACTAGCTTTAATAATTATAGAAGAGCTTTGCCCCTTGTAGGGTTGGCATCAATGTAAGATGCATTTAGCTCCACTAGCTAGAGGCCAGAGGAGCTTATGCAATGGTGTGGAGTCTTGTCATCTGCATCTGCAAACAATAGCTTGTGAACGTAATTAAGACTTCAGTTTTGATTGAATCTCAAACTTATATAGTATTAAGATTTCCACGAGAGCTCGATTTCTTTTGTAAACCAGTCAGATCTGCCCATGCATGACTGGATTGTGACACTCAAAATTTGCTATAATACAGCTTGTGAAAGCAATAGAGCCTCTATTTCTTATCCGATCTGCAACAGAGGTATATAGTAGTTAGATTCTGGCTTAAATACAGTAACTATTAAATCAGTCATATCCAACTATGCATGACTGGATTATGGCCCTTGAAATTGGCAAAATTACTATAATTGAGCTTGTGAACACAATAATACTAAACTTATACACACTTATTAGATATTACCTAACTCACAGTTCCTTTTGAAAACCAGTCAGATCTGCCCAGGCATGACTGGGTTATGGCCCCTTGAAATTGACAAAATTACTAAAATTGAGCATGTGAACATAATGGTCTCCAGTTACTATTTGATCTTTACCAAACTTGGTAAAGGCCTCAGTTCCTTTTGAAAAACAGCAGCCCATTTATGACTGGATTATGGCCCTTGAATTTTGCAGCATTTCTGTAATCAATAGAGCCTCCTTGTTCACATTGCACGTTATATGTTACAAGATAGTAATGGGAACGCCCATGTTCTTACCTGAAATGTTCCAAGTTAACTATTACCAATACATATAGATAAAATTATACATGCTCTGTATGGAAAATGACCAAATAATCCCAGTAAAGAATAGGCCCTCGTGGGCCTCTTTTTTAAATGGCACTGGTGTAATCCAAGGAAAACAGATTCTTGTTTTAAGGTAAGCTTATTGATGAAACCTGCATACTTGATTGTGAGGCAACTGCTTTATAATTACATTGTTTCATGTTTCAAACTTGTTGTTGAGAATGTAACCTTTACCAGCCTCAAAAGTCAACTGAGTAACAAAACAAGTAAGAAAGTTATATTACAATATAGGTTAAAACGTTAAGAAAAAACAATGGTTCTATACTCCACAAAGAAGTATCATTTTGTTAGTTTGATGAAATAAAAGAATTGGAAGTAGTTATCCCAATTTCGAGCCAATGTGCCGAGGAACATGTTTAAATAGTACAGTCAAAAAAGTCACGAGTGCACATTGTATGCAGAAATCTTTTTCTGCCCATGAACTCAGATATCAATTGATTGAGAATCTACTAATCCCCAAAAAGCTGCCTGTGGAGGCTGATACTGTACTGTTGTGCTTTTACCCTTCTCTAGTAATTGCCCCAATATTATCATAAGAAGTTTTCTGTGTTAAAAAATTATACGTTATGTCCGCAAATGGAGGGGGCGGACACACCCTGTTTTAGTATAAAGTATTCATAGGATCTTAAAAATTGGTACGAAGGCACTCAAATCTGTTTTATACTATTTGTGCCTCAGAATTTCGGTTTTATAAAACATAAAAAGGGAATGCATGGGGAGGGGGTTACATCCTTGTCAAGAAAACTCAAAAAAAATTAATTGTTTTTAAAATTAATTGAAATTGGTTTAGATAAAATCAACTAATACCCTTATGACTGAACTTGACAGTCATCCTGATCCAAAGCTTTATAAAAACTACAAACATTCAATTACAATTTGGAATTAAATATTATGCACAGTTCTATCTTGCCATCCTTGAAACTTATATCATAGTATGTGACAGCTATTGCCCGTACCTACAAGAACGGAGGGTCGGTCCCTTTTTTCTTAGGTAGGGTCAGGTTACCCGATCCAAATGTACGGTATATTTTTTAGGCCTCATGGATTGTATTTAGATAGTCATCCAAGGGGACAATGCATTTGGAATGGTATAAACATGTGCTGACCTTTCACAAGTTAACATACTAGTATTATATAGTAAAGGGATGCTTTTTGCATATTATTTTATTCATTGTTTTTATTTTAGTTTTCTTTTGAAAAACCTCAGTATGGCTATGAGCTGCAATTACCATAATTAGCTCATGTTCATTTTTCAAAATATCTGAACACCATTGTGAGTGGGAGTGTCATATTGGGAAAATGACCTTTAGTTGACCCTTTTGAAAGGGAGATGCATCTCCAACACTTGACAAGGATACTGACTAATCTATAAGGCCTAAAAAATACATTTGGTTCGGGTAACTCGACCCTACCTACGAAACAGGTGCCAACTCTACAATAGTTAGTTTGTAAAAAAATTGTGACGCTTTATACAGAAGATTACATTAACACCATTCTCCAATAAGAAAAATAACATTCTTATATAAAGCCTAATAAAAAACAAGATGCCCAAAAGGGCCTATGCTCTACTGGCATGGCTTTTGTGGTCATATCAATCCAGAGCATGTATGTATGGGTAAAAGGCAACAGACATATAGTTTATGTTTTGTGTTTGGGTTACCTGAAAACGTAGCACGTTCAACATCTGAGCCCAGAAAGTATTGTAAGCAGATTAGTTGCATGAACTATTTTAATATTTGCCAAGTAAAAGTCATCGGCCAAAAAAAAAAATGCTTTTAAAACTGTACTCATAGTAAAAATTTCTGTAGTTTTAAAAGTTAAAAAAAGTTGGTCAAAAGGTCAAAGTCAAGGGCATCCTAGGACAACATTGATCAATTTGAACAAACATTCACAATTAATTGTGCTGAGATGGATGCACGAACACACAAAAAGATTTTTAAACCTTTCCAGATTTATGTTTACCAAACCTGTGAACCCTGGGTGTGGCCAGTAATGACACCAGGTGCATAACTTAAATATTCACAACCAATTTTGTTAAGATGAATGCGCAAACTACAGAACTCAAAGCTAAAAAATGGCCTTTGGGCTTTCAACAAGAACAAGGCAGAGTAATTCACAAAATCAACTGCAGAAGCAAAAAGCAAATTGTCTCTCAAAATCCTAGACTTGCAAATTGTTCTCCCTTAACTCTAGACTTGAATTTACATGTACATGTAAACTTGGCTAAAAATAGAATTTGCTCATGCAGACCTGGCTAAAAATAGAAAGCATTTCTTTAAAACTTCTTCATGGCCCATAATCTAGGCATTCATGGGCGTATCTGGCTGGTTTTCGAAAGGAACCGAGCTCTAATGGATATCTAGATACTGTACAAGTTTCATCGAGATACAATCAAAACTGAAGACTGTATCGTGTTCACAAGCAATTGTTTACAGACGCACGGACGGACGAACGCACATACTACGTACACATTACCATCGCATAAGCTCTTCTGGCCTTTGGCCAGTAGAGCTACTAATAATAAGGAAAAGCCTACCTTACTACCTTTTTTGAAAAGGATGTAACCCTAACCAGTTTTTTTTGCCTAAGCAAAAAAGTGAAAGAAACATCATCCAACTTTGATTATCATTTATTAAAATAATAAAGATCAGATTCACGTTTAACAACTCAGCATGAAGAAGTGATGCACCAAGAAAATTAAATAATAAAATAACAAGATTCATTTAAGGGCTATTCCAGTAAAACATAACCCATGGCGGGGAAGCAATCATTAAATAGTATATGGGTGGGTGTCTTTTTTTTCTAAGGGTAATTGAAACCCTGAAAGAGTAAATTTGCTTCTGTAGGGGAGTGGTATATTTTAAAAGTGCCTTCCCTTTGGGGGTTTTATGTTTAAATGGAATAGCCCTAAGGAATATAGTTCTTTTTAATGTTATTAAGAAAAGCAAACTCTTGAGTTTATTTCACCACATTTTACCACATTAAACAAGTTGAATCTATTCTTATTGTTACTTAGAAAATATCATACTTAACACAAATTACAATCTTACATAATGCATCTAATATGAGCCCATTCAAGATTTTATACCTAGTATTCTAGGTTTGATTACCAAAAACAATGAACAATTTGATTAGCTGAAATGAAATTCTAATGTCTGTTTGCAAAACTTACCCTCAACTGACCTAGATTCAAATTTGAAACGGAAACTGTACATATACAATAGTCTTCATCCCTTACATTGAGTCATTCTTTGATTGGATCAGTTGGTCACTAATGTTTTGTCAACATTCTTTTACAAGACTTTATACGACTTTACCCCCGCAGAACTATTGAAAAAGTGTCTTCTTACAGTTGTAAGCGGTTTGTGCACGAGAATTTTGAGTAATCCCACTATCTGATACATTGTATTTAGAAAGGCCATGATAATAATCTAAAGTTTATCTTTTGGAAAAATATTTCTATTTATCTGTGTATATATATATTTATTAATGCATTTATTTGCTTACTTATATATGCAATACACTTATCGTCGTATAATTTGCCTCGGACAAAATTGGTGTTCTAACGTTTGTAAGAGGACACTTTTGAAGAAAAGCTTGTACAGTACCTATTACATACATTCACAAAAAGTCCAAGTATAAATAAATAATAACATATTCTATTTTATTGTACTCAACTAATCATATTGCAAACAGTAAATTTAATTTACATGTTTATTACTACCTTCTTATATTTAAGAGTATCTGAAACAATTCATTATTTTTTTTTCCAATTATTTTTGTATAAATACCATTACCAGAAACATTGGTACATCTAAACCCAAAGGCGACATGCATAACAAGTCTGAAAATATTTCATGAAAACACAATTTGTAATCAGCAAATCAATATCGCATCATGATTGACCCACACACGCTATACATACATACAATATTACATTTGAGAAATAAATAACAACATCAAGAATCATTTATATACAAATTCATAATTGTTTGGCAAAAAAGATATGAATATCTTTGAATAACAAATAACCATGCTCTACGATTGAGTGTGTAAGATAGTTGGTCCCAAATAACTCTGCATGAGTAACATGCAGTCACATAAATCTCATCATAATTACGGAATAGAACATTTCATCCCATTATTTAGACAACAAACAAATAAAATCATATAGTTCTAAGCAATAGGCTTTTTATACACCAACATTAAATACAGCAGTAAAAATATACAGTCGCTTTCTTCATATCTCGCCCTCTCTAGCAAAACAAACTGACATGATCTACCTTGAACCTATATGGCCTGCTCGTTATTCATGTCTAAAAGCACAACCTCACAATATGAACAACAGTTCTTCTTTTCATTCCAAATTGGCTATTCACAATAAGAACAAAACTGTTGGCTGCTCCTTCCTGGTAGCCATGGAAACAAGTGCATACTTGCTCTACAGTGCAGCAAGCAGAGATAGACTGGTAGCTCATCCAATGTGGGTCGAGGCCATTCATTTCACGGGGTAAGCATTCACTTGTCGGTTTGCGACCCATGCAGTGAACACATCCCTGTAATATAAAAGCAATAACATGTTCAGTCAGTCACCAACAATTGATTCACTTCCTGAGAAAAAACCTTTTGTTTTACTTATAACTTTGAAAATATCTTTGAACAAGATTTACAATGTTAGACCAATTATGTGCATTGGCATGATGTAATATTAGACTTGGTTGTAGATTTATGTGGAGGACACCAAGTAACAAGCAAGACAGCCAGCTGCATGGTTTGATGACTATGAAACAATCTTGTATTCACTAGGCCAGTTTACTTTGGCGAGCAATATAGCAGTAAAACCATTGCCATAGTTGTACATCTTACTGAATGTTAAAGAGGTATTTCACACAGTATTAAAGGTAATGCCTGGGTTCCTACCTGCAGTGTGAGACGACACACTCGTTGCTGCAGTACTCATTGTCCCAGCCAATGTTGTCGATGGCCCGGTTGTTGCACCCTGTACGTATACACATGCCAGCAGGTACCATACGCCCAGCATTGCCCTGGAAATACATGCTCCAAACATATACACACTTTCACAGTGATAAGTGCATTTCAGGTCAGAATTAGCACAAACTTATTTATTCTTAGCTTGATTGTGTTGAAAGCTTATCATTTATAGAATCACTCAAGTCCATTTCCAGGGCAGAAACTGTACTGGGGCCATGGTTGCAAACAGCCTCAAGTCAAAGTCTAGACTCGGACAAGCACTTTTATCAGTTACAAAGAATCCTCTTTATTCCATTAGTTTTTCAAAAATTATATCAATAATTCAGAAAATTTCATCATCAAAACTCAACTAGAAAGAAATTTACAATGAAATTAAAATTTGCAGTTTTTCCACTGGAGTCTGAACAAACTTGAAACTGTTTGAAATGATCGCCACAGGTGTCCATTTTGAGAGGCCATCCTTATGGGGATTGGACCATCAACCTCTTAGGTGCTACACAGCTTGGTTTGTCATGTTTTTGAAGTAAAAGGAAAAAACTAATAAAGACTTGTTGTCCTATTTTCTAACTTTGAGGACTTTTAAAGTAAAACTTAAATTTCAACCATACCAATATGAATACGGTATTGTGCTGTTGTTTTCTATTTATCACCGTTTTACATATTGTTGAAGTATGATGGCCTTTTAATTGCAGGTTCTTTAATGATCGCCAAAACATCCTACAGATATTTTAAAAGTGTAGTTTTTTCTTAAATATATGCTTAAGTTTAGAAATGTAAAAGAAAAAGAGTCGTACCCATGAGAAACCCACCCCAGTAGGTGGCAATTGTTGTGAGTCGACCCTCATGCCATTATCCATCATGTCCATTGACTGGCCATTGTTATACACCCCTCCCACATTGTTGTACTGTGGAGGAGACTGGTTTTGATTCTCGTACATCATGTGACCTGGACTGGTTATGTGCTGTGGGCTGGCCATGTGCCGTGGACTCATGTTGATGTGCTGTGGAGCCCCCATCATGTGTGCGGGGCTTGACATGTGGTGTGGACTTGACATGTGTTGTGGTGACTGGGCGTGGAGTGGGCTTCCAATGTGGGCAGGGCTACCCATGTGGGCAGGGCTCATGTTGTTCATGTATCCCATCATGTGCTGGGGGGAGGTACCCTGGGGCGAATGTCTCGGTGGAGAGGGGGAGTCATCCATGCGTGTCTGGAATAAACAAAATGTTCGTATAGAATAGAAATTCAAGATGAATTGCTAAAATCAAGTGAACCTCAAAGGTCATGTGACTTGAAGTCACAAGCTATCCTGATATTAGTTTATGAAACCAAACGAAAACGCAATTGGAAATTAACTTAACTTAACTTAAGAACTAAACCGGACATTACATTAAAATAATAAATATGTAAGTTAATGTTCAAGCATTTCTTGAGACAGGAATCATTTGGCAATTATTTTTTTCCGACTTAGAATGTGACATATGGTAAGAATTTTCAGTTACAGAAGCTTTGGTTTTCTAGTGTTCTTGAATTTCAGAATGACAACTGTTTGGTCCTCATGCACAAATAAATAATAGCTTAAAATATAAAACATAGAGAGATATTTATGATCAGTATTTTCTTGACAAGTTTTGTAATTTCACATTTATTTGTGGCAATGGTACTTGTAAGCAAGATGATTTCAGGAGAGAAAATACCTTCTTCAACATCTCATTTTTTTGTTTCCTAATGATCAACATTAAACAAAAAAACAGACACTAAGATATATCAATATCACACCATGTGCAAACTTCTGCTCTGAAATGATGAATCACGAAACACTAGGAGTGAAGCTCCCCTTTAATTAGTTTTTAAAATGCTGACAATATTTCAAAGTCATGTCATTAACTGAAGCCCATGTCGAAATAGTCACAGTGTCATTTTACCATATTTTTAATTAAAATAACTTTCGAGTCAGTTCAAGTTGTATGATTTTAGAATTTATAAAAACAACACTTAATTTCAGAGCATTATTACCGTACCTTTTAAACCACAAACAAATTTACGCTACTTATTGATCATTTGCTACTTGTTGAATACTGATTACAGACACATTAACCAACAAATCATTTTCCAATCAGACACTTTAAAACACGGAAACTTTTGAAGTCCGGGCATTAATCAACCTTCATTAACAGGCCATTATTTTGCTATTTCAAGTCGGTGAGATGAATATCTGGATTTCTGCCATCTTCAATGCACAGTGACAGCCAATCAGATTGGCTCGATTTAAAAATTCACCTTTTATGGCCGAATCTTTCAACAAGAGCATGTAATTATCGAAGGGAACATCACAACTTTGACTGGTACTGGTAGTCGTCACCTGTCGTCGTTAGCAACTGCTACCATAAGACTAGTAGTGTGCTCGCCGGAGCATGAAACTCTATTACCGACCCATTGTTGTGTACCGCTAAGATGCAAAGAGAATGAATTACTTTCCAAACTAATCTGTTTCCGATCTCATTAAACAAACCTGCACTAGTTTTCAGATGCAATAAAGAAATTAATTAAAGCCAAACATGTACGGCGGTATATGATTACTGGTCGGGCATGCTTTGTAAATCCACTTTTTGTATTGTTATAAAAATATTGAAATTGAGAAAAAATCCTGAAAATAAAACAAAAATCTTTTCACAAAAATAGCATGGCTGATTAAGAACGTTGAAAATCAATACACAGGTGCAGTATCATGTTTTCATATCCTTTTCCCAGCCAGACCATTAAGTCGGAAGATATTTCATCTTCCATATCAATTATGGATAATATGAACAGAAATAAACAAATTAAAGTCAGATGTGTGGGGAAATTTGATGTACGTGTCTATTTCCTTCAATAGGAAGAATATTTGGGAAAACAACCAGGTCCATCCTTTCATTATTGAGGAAATGTTGACTCCTTCAAAGTCAATTAAGCCTTATTATCACAGTGCTTTCATGTGGAATGCTCTTTAATTATAATTTTCATATTAATATAAAGAGGAAATGGGATAAAAAATTTAAGTCCATTTCCTGTTGTTTAAACGCTAATTACACACAGCAATAATTCAATGAAAACAAGAACACAGCAAGTGAATGCCAACATGCCCTTGGTGTTATTTTTGGCGGAAAAGGGTACCCTATACCTTATCGATTATCAAGAACAGACTGGGTCTTTCTACACATGTGCATTTTGTCACTGGCAACATGTGAAAATATTGTATGTGTTAAGCCTGGAGTTATAGTCAAAGTTTCAGTTGAGGAAAATAATTGTGCAGATGTCCCCAGCAACACCATGAGGTCCAAACTGACCTGGGAGACGAGACTGGCCCTGTACGCTGCCAACTGCTTCAAATATTCTTTTTTCGCATTCTCAGTCTTCTTCTTGTACGCCTGAAATACAAACCAATAGTATACATGTAGTTAACGAGAGTATCGCAAGTAGATTTCACAGCTCTTTCCTTTTTCTCAGTTAATCCAGGTATATTCCCATAATATTTCAAGCCAGAGATATGAAACTTGCTACACATGTATATTGCTGCTGGTAACATGTGTACTACCGGTAAGTTTCATGAGAATATCTTTAAGCTTTTTTTCAAAAGGTTGATGGTTTAGCATATTGTTGATACTGTTGCCAGAAATGATGTATATGGATAATGATCCTGACTGTAAAGTTATGACCATCAAAGGAACTGTAACAACCAGATTTAATGGAACTGTATAACAGTGATGCCAAACAAAATCATACCTATGAAGTTATTTGACATTTATTTTTTTATGAATCAACTGAAACACTTAGAGTAGGATTTTATTGTGGTTGAAAGCACAAAGTCTTGCTCTTTCATCCTGTACAAACACTACTTTCTCTGACTTTTTTCCCCCCAAAAGTCATCTTTGACCCTGTCAAAATTCATCAAAAATTTCAATAACTAAACAAATGATCATTTCTCCATCACTGACTGTAGAGCAAAGAGTTTCCATGGAAACCATACAAGCAAAATATGAAAACAAATAAAGGGAAGAATGTGGAATAATCTTCGTGTCACAACTAGTGAGTCAATAGCAGAGAAGAAGAAATATTATGACAAGAACAGAGAAAATACATCATCTCAGAAAATAATCAGCAAATATTTGCCCTTCTTCCTTTGACAGGAGAACAAATGCCGAGTACTATCAATATTTGGCCATGCGAGGATAATAAAAATAGAAATAATTGATGAATATCTTGTCTTTTTTCATCATTACGTTATTTTACCAACTAATTCATTCCATTAAGAACCAAAACAGTTAAAGTGTGCTTTTGTATTCAAATGAATATTAATTTTCATCATTGCTATGAGCATTTACAACAAATTCAGCATCAATTTTTGAGTTAATTTTTGAGTTTCATGCATTTTAAGTGTAAGTGTTGCACAGACAACTCAAATTTGTTATGACATTATAGAAGTGACATTTTATCCATATTTACTGTGTTATCTTATCCATATTTACTGTGTCATGTGATCCATATTCACTGTGTCATCTTAACTATATTTACTGTGTCACCTTACCTATATTTACTGTGTCATCTTATCTGTATTAACTGTGTTATCTTGTATGTATATACTGTGCCAGCTTATCTATATTTACTTTGTTATCTTATCTATAATAAATAGTTCATCTTATCAATATTTACTGCGTCATCTTATGTATATTAAATGTGTTATCTTATATATAAGTACTATGTCATCTTATCTATATCTACTGTGTACCAGCTTATCTATAAAAACTGTGTCATATTATCTATATTTACTTGGTTATCTTATCAATATTTATTGTCATCTTATCAATATTTACTGCGTCATCTTATCTATATTTACTGTGTCATCTTATCTATATTTACTGTGTCATTTTATCCATATTTACTGTGTCATCTTATCTATATTCACTGTGTCACCTTATATATATTATTATTATATATTTAATGTACCATCTTAATCTATATTTACTGTGTCGTCTTATCTATATTTACTGTATAATCTTAATCTATATTTATTGTGCCAGGTTATCTATATTTACTTTGTCATCCTAATCTACATTTACTGTGTCATCTTAACCTATATTTACTGTGACAGCTTATCAATATATACTGTGTCATCTTATCTATCATTACTGTGCCAGCTTATCTATATTTATTGTGTCATCTTAATCAACAATTACTGTTTCATCTTAACCTATATTTACTGTGACATCTTATCTATAGAAACTGTGACATCTTATCTATATATACTGTGACATCTTATCTATATTTACTGTGTCATCTTATATATGTTTACCATTGTCATCTTATCTTTATTTACTGTGTCATCTTATCTATATTTACTATGCCAGACTATCTATATTTACTGCAGTGTACGGAATTCGGATTGGAATCCACTAGCCCATTCGGGCTACCAGATAGGAAATTTTACTAGCCCGAACCCAATTTCACTAGCCCAAACTTAAAACACTATAAAGTATTACACGTTCGAAATAATTTTTGAAGGTTTGAATTCCGCAATGGTTCTGATCATCTAATTAAGTACGCTCATAAAGTTTCAATAAATGTTCCCCAATCTGAACAATGTGTCAATAATAAATTATAGTCATAATGTATAATAGTATAGTCATAAAAAGGTTAGTAATTAAAGTTTTTAAAAAGGTAATCAAAAGAGAGAAATATTTTCTGAACGTATCATTCATTTAAAGGAAAGAATTATGCATGTACTATAAGTTTTGTTATTCAGTGCATCCTTGTCAAATCCGATATCCACCAGCGATTGTGCAATGACATGTTTCCCTTTTCAACTTTCAGTTTCACTTTCAAGTTTCCAAATTACAACAAAATGTTCCAATGTTCATATTGCCAATAATTCCTATAAATTTGGTAGCCTCGGGCTATCGGACTACCGCGAATTTCGAACACTGTTTGCTGTGTCATTTTACCTATATTACTGTGTCATCTTATCTATATTTACTATGCCAGATTATCTATATTTACTGTGTCATTTTATATGTATTACTGTTTCATCTTATCTATATTTACTAAGTCATCCAATTTTTATTTACTGTGTCACCTCATCTATTTTTACTGTGTAATCTAATCTATATTTAGTTACTCATTTGACAGAGCTGGTTTCTGATGTTAAAATAAGTAGAGTGGTCTTATTAAAACTGATAAGACAAGAGAAATTATACAAAGTAAATTTGTGTGGAAGACTGTCTGACAGTTATCCAATCTGAATTACTTTTAGTGTTACGGTGTTAATGCTTATGTTTCTGCCAATCGTTTCACCAGATGTTCTTACAAAGATAAGACAAGAGAAGTTCTATTTAAGAATTTTGAGTGGAAAACAGGGTTTTTATTGATTTCAGTATAAGATTGGATATTTCACAAGTGTCATAGAAAAACATATTTTCACAAGTGGGAAAGCCACTTGTGAAATTATTTTTCTATGATCACAAATGAAATAATTTATATGGTTACATTTTTTAAAAATTAGTCAAGCAAAAATAATATCTATTACTGAATAATTTCCATCAAATGATCAGTTGAGTTCACTTACATTGGATGAAAACCAGACATAACCACTAATACAGAGCACCACAAACAGAGCACCACAAACTGGCTAGGAGCACAATAACAGGATTTTCACTCATTTAATTACTTGAAAGCTTAGAATATCTCTGTTTCACTGAATAACTGAGTACTTCACAATGATAACACTTATTTTTTAAGTAATTTCACAGATTGATGTTGTTTATTTACTGCATCATGTAAAAGTCCCATTGGGCTGGATCAATATGCCTCTGAGCCTTGGTTTTAAATTTCTCACAACATTTCAGAAATTATAACCCTTCTATTTTCATTATGTAATTGATTTCATTAATAATTGATGTTGTTTGTAATTTATAAATTAATTAGAAATAGCTGATCTGGGAACACTATTTTTACAACAACTATCAAAGCCCCCTTACTTCAGGGAACAAAACTTGCATATAACGTCACTCACTAGTTATTGAAAGTGACTTTTATGAGTCTCTGTAAATTAGTGTGTCATGTCTTTGTAGTTCTGTCCAAATGTTTGGAAAACATTACAAAATGCTTCGAGTGTGCACTCCCGCTGAATTACAAAGTCCAAAGGGCGATCAAATTTATTGTCCATTGCTTCAGTCAAAGGGAATATGCACAATAGTGATTTCATATAAAATACATTATAAAATTAATATCTGTACACTGATACCATCTGACACTGATTAAACAGACCGCCTCATACCAAGGGCACCATGCATGCTTGTCAAAGCTTGTATGTTTTTCTCAGTTCATCAAGGAACATTACTCGAAAAAAATATTCAAGCATTGGTTATGGGCCTTGCTATACAGAAACATAATCGGCCAATTGTTCAGAACTTTGTTAAAGTTAACATGGTTTGTAACGTCATCTTTTAACTTAAACAATTGTAAGTGCTCTGAAAACACGTGTGTTCAGCTGTATTTCTCACAATATCTGAGACAACTGTTTCAGCTATGCTTGTTTATATTTAAAGGGACTGTAATCCATATGATAAAATAGCGAAAAAAAAAAAAAATTGTTGAAAACTGACATAAACTTGGTATCGATGTGTACAATGCATTGAAACTAACTAACTGAAGTACCACATAGTTTACAATTAATTTATTTTTCGCAGTTTTTTTCATATTTTTCCATTAAAAAAGATTACTAGGTATGTCTACCTAGTAGAATGCATTCCTAATGCGTGATTGGCTAATCGATGTTATCACGTGATATTACCAAGTTATGTATATAGCTTAAATATTCCAACCTTATAGGGTAAGCCTTCGTAGCACAGTGGATACAACACTGGACTGCAATTTTGGCAACACCGGTTCGAACCCGTTTTCCGACTCAATTTTTTTTTACATTTTGGTATTTTTTTACAATTATGATATCAAAGAGTAAAACATAACGTTAAATCATTGTCCTGAGATTCGTTACAGAAAAAGACTTTTTTTGGTGCCAATCTGGTGTACAGTCCCTTTAAATATGTGAGCAAAACATCAATTTTTTTAAGTATAAAAATTAACAACAATGTCATTAATCACTTGTTTACTTTGACAAAGTTCTGAGCAAATTGACCCATTGTCACAGGTATCATACATACTAAGTTCAATTAAAATATCATTAAACTTTTTTGGGGCACATGCCGATACTATAACATTGCATAAACACAGTTTATCTAATTTAAAAAAACAATTCAGTTTATCCTTACATTTTTATGTTCCGGATCAAGCCCCTCCCACATGGAGGCGACAATTTTTGACACCTCCCCAAATGTAGCGTTTGGGTTCTGCCCCTTAATGGCTGCTTGTGTGTCTCGGAAAAACAGCGCATAGGCTGAAACTGGTCTGAAAAATACATATAATTATAACAGTATAAAAATGTGATCTTTTATAGTTTTTTTAATGAAAACCATGAAGAACTTATAAATCAGGAACAATTTCCAGTACACATCTACACTACACTACACAACTGTTTGCAAAAGAATTTAGCGTTTCAAGGTTTGAAAGCATTGAGCAGTTGTGGTGTTAACTCTGCCCCAATCCATGTTTGCCTGCTAAATAATTTAAGTTGTGGGAACATCAAAAATGGGTGTAGACTATCTTGTGATAGATCTGCTAAATTTGAACCGCCAGGCAGCCATGAAACTAAAATGTTTGGGTGTGCCTCAAATATGAATGCCTGCCCACAGCATCTTCCATTTATTATCTTTCAATTAATAATGCTATGTTATTCTAAACCATAGTAATACATGTTACATGCCTTTGTTGTTTTTCACAAACAAAGTTCAAATTTCTAAAATGGAACAGATATGGCAAAAGGAGTCTTGGAGGAGGAATGTGAAATGGATAAAAATACCATTTAAGACAGATGCACTAGTTAGAACTCTGTTGTTTTTGTTCTTCAGTTTATATGCTACAACTATGTCAAGGTCATAACAACTTACTTCTGTGGCTCATTCGGGTCTTTCTTCTTCTTTTTCTTCTGGATTCGTGCCTTCTTTGCCACGGCTAACTTGGCCTTTGGTGTAGGCACAGGGACCATGTCCTCAGCTTGCCTCTTCACCAGCTGTGAAATGTACAAGGAAGGTCAAGGTTATGACAAGGTTAGGTAACTCTAATTTACTTCGACTTGATTGTAAAGACAGATGAAAGATGATATAAATCACTATCAAGTCAGTTTCCTTGGTAGAAACCAGTTCTTCTGAGAGGCCAAGAGAATGTCCCTGGAGGCTAACAAACCATCAACCCCTTGGGTGAGTGGGGGACACCTATACCTCTAGACTACCCTCATCTTTATTAAAAGGTTATTTCAAACAGCTATTTCAAAGTTGGCATATGTAACATAACATGTAGGCAGCCATTTTTATCGCATAAAATTTCAGGTTCATCAGTTACACATGTTTCTTTCTTCTTCTGCACATCTAATGGACCTGATACCTCCTATTTGATATTTATCAACATTTCTTCACACATAGCTGACAAAAAATGATACCCAAAATTCTTTAAAACGCTTCTATAAACAACATATTGCATCAGAACAGACTCTAAAATTTAAAATTCAGAACATTACAGGACATTTCTTAAATTACCATAATTTATGATCTGCAAAAAATACTTCAAGTCCTCTAAGATATAAAACACACCAAGGAGGGTCCCTTTGTTAAATTGTCAACATTTGAGAATACAAATAAAATATTTTGAAATATAATTATATTCTTCAGGGCATCCCACCGTGAGTGCTAATTTAAAGCAAAACAGAAACTCTATGGAAGCAAATTAAATTGTTCCGATCCATCACATCTGATTTGGGCCATCTTGCCAGCATCGGGATTCATTATTATTGCTTTTCTTCTCAAATTATCATCTAAATCATCGGATGTGACAACATACTCAAAATAATTTCAGGAGATAAAACATGTGATCATGGTTTTATTGATTGTGGGTAAAAAATAGCCCATCAACATGGCAGTGAAGTGGAAAAAGAAAACTAGTCATTCTGGAGGCTAATCATCTTCTATGGATAACTACTCTTTGCCAGAAAATTTTTCACTTTGTTTCTTCATGTTCACAATAATCACATCCACAAAACAAAAAACAAAGTCAGAAAATAAGAATTGCCAAAATATTGTATGTTGGCGAAGTAGGGAATGACATACTGTTTTTAATTATTTTTTTTTTAAATTCTTGAAATCAACTACCTCTGCCTTATGCTAGAAGCTATCTAAGAAACTGTATATGCAACCATGAGTATGTCCTTACTAAAGTCCTGTACTCTCACAGAAAACTAATGTATTGCCTTTCCAAGTGGAAAAAAAAGCCAAAATGCAGATTTTATGACGAGGTGGGGACCCAAACTAATCAATAATCACTAAAAAAGGAGTTGTTTTGAAATTAACTCCAATTAAAATCCTGGTGAAATTATCAGCCGGAGTGTTAGTGAGGCAGGTCAGAGATGCCTGCAGCTGCAGCCAGACTGTCTGCGTAACCAGGTGCAGTTACCAGGGGATCTTCCTCGTTACCATGGGAACATGACTCCCGATGATCATCCCTTTGACTCCCTTAGATGATCATTAATCACTGATTTACTGATATAATTGATTCTTAAGCATCCTTAATTATTACTCTAGCATAATTAGAAAGCCAGGTTAAGGAAACTGTGCTTCTTCACTCCTATGCAATGCTCCATGTGTTATCCAGTAGAAAATGATGAATTTACTGTTAAATTTAAATTACTTATTAATTTTAGAGTGTATGAAGATAATAATGCCTAGAAATTTGATTAAGCAACGTTTAACCAAAAATATTAAATTACTTATAAAAACTGAACATTATTTTAAATTCTAATGAAAAGAATTTTTTAACATGTTTATAAAAACATGAGCCTTCCACAAAGAATAATTATAAAATGGCAGACTGTCTCCCCAAGAATCCGAGGCATAATTTTTCTACCTAAAAGGCATTGCCAACACTACTGTTCTGTTGTAAAAACCTCTGCTAAATGGAAAATTGCTTGAGGAAATAAGCCACTGTAAGTTAAGCATGTCCTATGCTAGTCAGGATTTGATAGCCTTTCAAAACCCACATTGAATGCAAACAGATTAAGTACACTTAAAATTATTATATTTAATTATAAAAATTAGTTTATACAAAAACATAACACAAGCGTATTAACAAAATCTTCATTCCAGTATTATTTTATAAAATTAACATAATTCTTACAAATTTTAACTCAGAAATCTGTTACGATATTAAGTGAACAGTTCATCACATATATTTATGGTCTTCTGTTGTCCATCCATCTTCCATGACAGAGTTTTGCAGTAAACATACTTATGTTGACTAAAAATAAGTAAATGAAACTGCAAATTTTAAGAAATGAAACATCAATTTAGGAAGAATTTATAAAAAAATTTTATTGAACTTTTCATTTCAAATAAAACTGAACAAAAATAATAAATACCTGAGCCAGGGGTACGCTGTCATCGCTGTCTTCGCTACTCTCCATCGGAGGAGTCACATTGGAGGTTGAAGAGTTGGCAGGGGATACAGTCATCGCATTGGAAACTGGTGAAGAGTTATGGGACATGTTGTTTGCAGGCGGAGACCCAGTCATTTGATTGTTTCCATACATCTGACTGGTCGATATTGATACTGCAGCTGCAGAGGACGACGTTGGATGCCCATTTGTTACGCTGATATCTGGAAGGTCCATGACTTGAGGCGGAAATTTAGGTGCAATGCTTTCTAGCGATTCCAGTATAGAGTCACGAGGAGCGGACATAATTCGAGACAAAAATGTATTTCTTTGAGCAGAAAAGTTCTTAATATATCTTTGATATTGTGGAACCTGGTTATTGCTATTTGAAATAAAACTCTCTCTATTTTGTCCTTGTTGCGGAATTTGATTGTTTCTGAACTGGGAAACTATAGTATTATTTCCAAAGTTGGCAGTATAATTCTGATAAGGTCCAGTTTTGACATCTAATAACTCTGTAAGATCGGATGATGAAATGGTTGGTAAATCTCTAACACTATATTTTGGATCAAATAAGTCTTCCTCTGTAATATCCGATATGAAGGAACAGCCTTCCGATTTATCGTTCAGGAAGTTGTAACTGTCGTCACCGAGACTTGGTGTGCGGATCATCTGAAACGAGATAAAACCCCTTTCTTATTAATTTGACATAATATATCTATTTTACATGTTCAACAAGAAATATCTCCTTCAGACAGCACTGGCATTTAGCACCAATGTATGTAGTGGCAATCTTATCAAAGAATTGACGAAAATTATCAGAAGATTTTCAATTTATATTATGTCCATGTCACAAATAAAATAAAATGGTCTAATTGCAAAATCAAATTAACCTCCACTAAACTCATAAATCCAAATATTATTTTGGAAATAGACACTATTACCACCCACAAATAACAATTGGAAAAAGGGCTGGTAAAATAATAGTTATTATCTCAATTTTTCTACAAAACTCCACAAAAAGCTAAGTTGTTTTTTTCAACATTGTTCACTTCAGTCCTACCATCAACTGTAAGATTTTTATATAAACATAAATTAAGAGTTTTGATGTACGAAAAAACAACAACTTCACAGCAGAGAGCATTTGGAAATATGAAGCAATTTATGTTATATCTAAATACGAAATAATTCAATACTACCATTCTACTGCAGTGTTTCATCCTCAACAAAAATATTCCAACAAAGTTTTGTAAACCATATATTTAAATATCCTTCAAAATTACACAATACTTATAAATACAAAAACAATGTTTAATAGTTCAATATCCCTCAGTCAGTTTTTCTAACCAGTATCTTTAGATATCCCTCAAAAGTCAAACAATGCCAATAAATATCAAATTAAAATCTTCAATCGAGCATTGCAACTCTCATCACCACAACTAAACGTTGAATTTAAAGCCACAGACCTCATATCACACTTAACTCCTTATAAACTCCACACCGTCATCCAAAATCATCCCCGTGTCTTCTTGACAACTATCGAAGAGGGAGCCTTAACTTAATATGGCTAATATTTCTTTCATCGCCACTGCGATCATTGGAAAACAAACTTGTAAATACTACCCACAGCGCATCTGGCGTGTGTCAGTCGCGTGCCCGATTACAAACATTCAGTTGGGACATAAAAATAGTTTGTTCTGCTTGGTTCAGTGATATTGATGATTTTTTCCTTTCAAATACTCATTTGATCAAATAAAACTCCCATCAGAACCATAAGTGGTATGTTTATGTGTTAATCTTACTATTCAACAATGGACACTTAATGTTTATAGCAAACACAATAATTTAGAAACCTTAAATCAAACCACACTTGAATGAAGACCTTGAAAAGAAGGTTATGGTTATAAATGATCTTTGTGGTCAACAGTTTTCTTTCAATGTAAATAAAGAATTAAATATTTCATTTTTGGTACAAATAGGTCTTGAAAGATGTTTAACATGTACTTTAATGGGAGGTTGTAGTATTTCAAAAAATAATAATTGGTAAACATTTTTCATAAAATTCAGTTTAAAAATATTGAACACTACACAATTATCATATCATTTAATTTAAAATGAGAAAGCCTAGACTTTTCATGTCAATATTCTTTTCATTGCATGATTTCATAGCAGTAATCAGCTCAAAATTCATTTGAAATAGTTATAAAACAAATCTAAATGCCAAAAAAGATGAGAACAAGACAAGCAGAGCGACTGCCAACATTCCTCAGATTATTCTGTATAGCAGAGGGAGTTACTGCCCACGTTCCTCAGATTATTTCTGTATAGCAGAGGGAGCTACTGCCAATGTTCCTAAGATTATCTCTGTACAACAGAGGGAGCAACTGCCAACGTTCCTCAGACTATTTTTGTATAGCAGAGGGAGCTATTGCCAACATTCCTCAGATTATTTCTGTACAACAGAGGGAGCAACTGCCAACATTCCTCAGATTATTTTTGTATAGCAGAGGGAGCTACTGCCAACATTCCTCAGATTATCTCTGTACAGCAGAGGGAGCCACAGCCAACATTCCTCAGATTATTTCTGTACAGCAGAGGGAGTTATTGCCAACGTTCCTCAGATTATTTCTGTACAGCAGAGGGAGCTACTGCCAATGTTCCTCAGATTATCTCTGTACAGCAGAGGGAGCGACTGCCAACGTTCCTCAGATTATCTCTGTACAGCAGAGGTAGTGACTGCCAACGTTCCTCAGATTATCTCTGTACAGCAGAGGGAGCCACAGCCAACATTCCTCAGATTATTTCTGTACAGCAGAGGTAGTGACTGCCAACGTTCCTCAGATTATCTCTGTACAGCAGAGGTAGTGACTGCCAACGTTCCTCAGATTATCTCTGTACAGCAGAGGGAGCTACTGCCAACATTCCTCAGATTATTTCTGTATAGCAGAGGGAGCTACTGCCAATGTTCCTAAGATGATCTCTGTATAACAGAGGGAGCTACTGCCAATGTTCCTCAGATTTTCTCTGTATAGCAGAGGGAGCCACTGCCAATGTTCCTCAGATTATCTCTGTACAGCAGAGGGAGCCACTGCCAACGTTCCTCAGATTATCTCTGTACAGCAGAGGGAGCTACTGCCAACATTCCTCAGATTATCTCTGTACAGCAGAGGGAGCCACTGCCAATGTTCCTCAGATTATCTCTGTATAGCAGAGGGAGCCACTGCCAACATTCCTCAGATTATCTCTGTATAGCAGAGGGAGCCACTGCCAACGTTCCTCAGATTATCTCTGTATAGCAGAGGGAGCTACTGCCAACATTCCTCAGATTATCTCTGTACAGCAGAGGGAGCCACTGCCAATGTTCCTCAGATTATCTCTGTATAGCAGAGGGAGCTACTGCCAACATTCCTCAGATTATCTCTGTACAGCAGAGGGAGCCACTGCCAATGTTCCTCAGATTATCTCTGTATAGCAGAGGGAGCCACTGCCAACATTCCTCAGATTATCTCTGTATAGCAGAGGGAGCCACTGCCAATGTTCCTCAGATTATCTCTGTATAGCAGAGGGAGCCACTGCCAACATTCCTCAGATTATCTCTGTACAGCAGAGGGAGCCACTGCCAATGTTCCTCAGATTATCTCTGTATAGCAGAGGGAGCTACTGCCAACATTCCTCAGATTATCTCTGTACAGCAGAGGGAGCCACTGCCAACGTTCCTCAGATTATCTCTGTATAGCAGAGGGAGCCACTGCCAATGTTCCTCAGATTATCTCTGTACAGCAGAGGGAGCCACTGCCAATGTTCCTCAGATTATCTCTGTATAGCAGAGGGAGCCACTGCCAATGTTCCTCAGATTATCTCTGTACAGCAGAGGGAGCTACTGCCAACAATCCTCAGATTATCTCTGTACAGCAGAGGGAGCCACTGCCAACATTCCTCAGATTATTTCTGTATAGCAGAGGGAGCTACTGCCAACGTTCCTCAGATTATCTCTGTACAGCAGAGGGAGCTACTGCCAACGTTCCTCAGATTATCTCTGTACAGCAGAGGTAGTGACTGCCAACGTTCCTCAGATTATTTCTGTATAGCAGAGGGAGCTACTGCCAACATTCCTCAGATTATTTCTGTATATCAGAGGGAGCTACTGCCAATGTTCCTAAGATGATCTCTGTACAACAGAGGGAGCTACTGCCAATGTTCCTCAGATTATCTCTGTACAGCAGAGGTAGTGACTGCCAACGTTCCTCAGATTATTTATGTATAGCAGAGGGAGCTACTGCCAACATTCCTCAGATTATTTCTGTATAGCAGAGGGAGCTACTGCCAACGTTCCTCAGATTATCTCTGTACAGCAGAGGGAGCTACTGCCAACGTTCCTCAGATTATTTCTGTACAGCAGAGGGAGCTACTGCCAACGTTCCTCAGTTTATCTCTGTACAGCAGAGGGAGCTACTGCCAACTTTCTTCATATTATTTCTGTACAGCAGAGGGAGCTACTGCCAACGTTCCTCAGATTATTTCTGTACAGCAGAGGGAGCTACTGCCAACGTTCCTCAGATTATTTCTGTACAGCAGAGGGAGCTACTGCCAACGTTCCTCAGATTATTTCTGTACAGCAGAGGGAGCTACTGCCAAAGTTCCTCAGATTATTTCTGTACAGCAGAGGGAGCTACTGCCAACGTTCCTCAGATTATCTCTGTAGAGCAGAGGGAGCTACTGCCCACGTTCCTCAGATTATTTCTGTACAGCAGAGGGAGCTACTGCCAACGTTCCTCAGATTATTTCTGTACAGCAGAGGGAGCTACTGCCAACGTTCCTCAGATTATTTCTGTACAGCAGAGGGAGCTACTGCCAATGTTCTTCAGATTATTTCTGTACAGCAGAGGGAGCTACTGCCAACGTTCCTCAGAATATTTCTGTATAGCAGAGGGAGCTACTGCCAACGTTCCTAAGATTATTTCTGTATAGCAGAGGGAGCTACTGCCAATGTTCCTCAGATGATCTCTGTACAGCAGAGGGAGCGACTGCCAACGTTCCTCAGATGATTTCTGTATAGCAGAGGGAGCTACTGCCATTGTTCCTCAGATTATCTCTGTACAGCAGAGGAAGCCGCAGCCAACGTTCCTCAGATTATCTCTGTACAGCAGAGGGAGCCACTGCCAACATTCCTCAGATGATCTCTGTACAGCAGAGGGAGCGACTGCCAACGTTCCTCACATGATTTCTGTATAGCAGAGGGAGCTACTGCCATTGTTCCTCAGATTATCTCTGTACAGCAGAGGGAGCCACTGCCAACGTTCCTCAGATTATCTCTGTACAGCAGAGGGAGCCACTGCCAACGTTCCTAAGATGATCTCTGTACAGCAGAGGGAGCGACTGCCAACGTTCCTCAGATGATTTCTGTACAGCAGAGGGAGCCACTGCCAACGTTCCTCAGATGATTTCTGTATAGCAGAGGGAGCTACCGCCAACGTTCCTCAGATTATCTCTGTACAGCAGAGGGAGCCACTGCCAACATTCCTCAGATGATCTCTGTACAGCAGAGGGAGCGACTGCCAACGTTCCTCAGATGATTTCTGTATAGCAGAGGGAGCTACTGCCATTGTTCCTCAGATTATCTCTGTACAGCAGAGGGAGCCACTGCCAACGTTCCTCAGATTATCTCTGTAGAGCAGAGGGAGCCACTGCCAACATTCCTCAGATTATTTCTGTACAGCAGAGGAAGCCACTGTCAACATTCCTCAGATTATTTCTGTATAGCAGAGGTAGCCACTGCCAATGTTCCTCAGATTATCTCTGTACAGCAGAGGGAGCCACTGCCCACGTTCCTCAGATTATCTCTGTACAGCAGAGGGAGCCACTGCCAACATTCCTCAGATTATCTCTGTACAGCAGAAGAAGCCACTGCCAACATTCCTCAGATTATTTCTGTACAGCAGAGGAAGCCACTGTCAACATTCCTCAGATTATTTCTGTACAGCAGAGTGAGCCACTGCCATCATTCCTCAGATTATTTCTGTACAGCAGAGGGAGCCACTGCCAACGATCCTCAAATTATCTCTGTATTACAAAAGAAGGGACTGCCAATGTTCCTTAAATTATCTCTGTATTACAGAGGGACAACTGCCAATGTTCCTCAAATTATCTATGTATAGCAGAGGTAGCCACTGCAAACGTTCCTCGGTTAAATGTATAGCAGATAAAAAAAATTATGGTTTGATAATATGTCGCATAACCATTTATTTTGTGTAAATTCATATTAACATTAACTTATTAGTGGTCTACATAATATTGTGTAACCTACCTAATAACTGGTCCAGCCACTGTTTATATCTATGGCTTTGCCATATTAAAAACAAGAATTTACTGAAAAAATGTATTGGACTTGATAAATACTGCCTTATTCTCATTGGACAAAATATACTGTTGACCACTAAACAACTTCAAGTAAACAAGATCACACACAATGACATTCTTCATCAAGTGTAAAAAGTGTAGCCATCTTATTCCAATTTATGTTACATTAAAATATAATTTGTGAAACATAACTGCATCATCATTTATGCTGGGCAGTTGCCTAATTCCGGATTTGCCTAAATATTCGGAAATCGTTTAAAAGGCGATTCGGCGACGGTGATCAATATAGAATGATCACAGTCTTCACAACTGACCTCCATATCAACAGAAACAACACAAAAGTGCAGAATAACCCGTAAATAAATACCTCTAAACTTTTGCTTTCCAAATTGTCAATATTTAGTCACGTGGGGGATAACGTCACACAGCGTGAGCTTTTAAATTGAGGTTTGACAGGGTTGTCTTTAAACCCTAGACCTACTATACGAAGTTTATGACTTATCGTCAATCATGAAATACAATTCCAAATACATATAAAATCAATAAATTTACGATGCCATTGTTTTCGTGTTGTGCAGCAATTGATATGAAAACGAAGCAAAAATGAAGCAGATTCGTACTTTCAAAATTTTGCAAATTCGGACATATTAGTAGTTCGGATAGGCCGAAAATACACATACGAATACTTCGGAGAAGGATAAGATTTATATACAGGTTAACATTAAATGCATGATTTATATTTAAATAGCATTTAAATATTTGTATATTGACTTGATTATGTTAACTGTGTTCTTTTAAAAAATCGGAATATTTAGGCTCTGAATGCAGGTTTTCAGACGTCATTTATATCCTCATTTTGTTCTGAATATAAAATTATAATTAATTGTTTTTTTCTTTAATTCTTTTTTCATTTTGGTTAATATAGGACCCAACATTATGATATCAAAATTTCATGTACTTATGTTCAGTAATTTCGACAGTATTTTAAGAAAACTTCAAAATTGATCCGGAATTAGGCAACTGCCCAGTAAAGATTGTTTAAAAAAGTTATATGCTTAAGGCATTTTCACTACTTTCAGAAATGTAAGGAGAACATAACATCAGCTTTATAAATGAAGGGACTGACTCATTTTTACAATACTCAATGTTAGTTAACACTCAGAATTGAAGCATAAAAGGTTTTATTTTATTAATTACTATACTACTACTAACAACTTCCTGCTGACAGCATTACCAAGTACAATTTCACAAATGTTGACATGGAAGGTGAAGTCCCAAGCTCAGAGAAATACCAGTCTGACTAACATTTAGTCATGATTCACAACTCAACTGACACCAAGTAAATCAATGACAAATTAGTGCCCTAAGAACAAAACATTTTTGAACTTGTAGGTTAACTTATACCATTATGTTGCCAGTGAAGGTCACTTAACATAGACATTTGAGTACATAGACTTTGACACTAGCTGATTCTGGGGGATGAAAATTTTGTTCAAGTGACAGTATGGTAGAAGACTATGAACATTAGCTGCGTATATGGTACATGGATAAAATGGGCAAGGATGCTCAACAGCCCCAAAAGCAGTGCCAAATTCATATTGTACCAGTAAGGCGTAATGGGTTTTAACAACTGATAATTGACAACCTTAAAAAATTGCCAGTGTCTGTTTGAGTAAGAATTTATGTCCAAAGCAGAGTAAAAGGGCTTAGATCCCTTTTCAAATGCCCCTAAGGTCATTTATATTCATTTTAAGGTAATTCCTACTGTTTTTGATGCAAATTATGTCGAAGCGAAAACAACAACCATATAGATTGAATTTAAAGGCCCTCAATCCTGATTTCAGAAATAATCCTGCACTTTAGAATGTCTGTTTATTGTATAACAAATATGTTTATGTAATTGGAGTGCAAAAAAAGTCTTTTACATAATACTGGAGTCTTTTTCCCCTGTGCACAAAACAAATACTTTTCTGTAAAAATTTCTTGTAGTAGACATGGAAGCAGACAACAATTAAATGTTTTTACCAAGTTGTTCCCATCTGTGTCTGGACTGCAGGGCACATCCTTGTCATCGTCGTCTCCAGTTCCCTGAAAAACACAACAGTCCATGAAGGTGAGATTAGGCATTTAAATGATTTATATAACAGTACTATGTGTTGAAGGGGTTGAGCACGAGGAAGTCGAAAACTTGTGCACAGACATCTTATCATGCACATTTTACAGACATTCTCAGTGCATTTAGTTGAGCTGGAAAAAACCCATCTGCCAGATGAGTCTTGCACAACAATGGGCAACTTCTTATTTTGCTTCATGTATACGTTTATAAAATTTTGAATAAAGCAATATAAAAAATTGTTTAAAAGTTGATGTTCTTCAGGAGCTATATGATGTTACTTTTTAACTAAAACTCCTACAGGTCATGACATCAGCAAGTAATGTCTCAGCTGGGCTTAGCTGGCATGCCTATATTATAAGTATCTTTCATGGCTGAGAGTGTAAGATAGGTCCATCCCAACTCCAGCGTAGGGTGTTTTGCGGAAACAAGGTTTACTGAATTTCAGTAGAACACCCTGTGCGAGGGTTGGGACGAACCAATCTTACACAAGCGGCTATGGTAGATGCTTTTTCTTCCACCTTAGTTAAACAAAATAAAGTTAAAATGTATTATTTCGCTGGAACACTTTTGTGCGTAATGAAAATAATTTGTTTATAGATATGTGATAATTCGTGGTTGTCAAGGATATGCGCGTAGTGATTCAGATTATGTAAGTAGTCATATTGTTCTTTAATAGTTCTGAGGAGAGTGCAGCATTATTTCTTGAATGCAGCGTGAAAACCTTTTTAGGTACCATTTGAAGGGAGAAATAATTAATTTGGATTATAAATATTGCCACAAGACTGAGTTTCTATGATACTACAAATGACAGTCCTTCAACAAGGGAGTTAATTGTGTGATAAAAATATAACTAGAAATGTGTCCATAGGACACGGATGCCCCTACTTCGGTTTTTTGTCACAGAAAATAAGCCATAATGATTTTTGAAGTATTTTTGGCAAAAAAGGGCCGTAACTCCTAAATGACTAAAGCGATTTCCATGACTATCGAACTTGATCAAGATATTATGGTCACAAACATGTGTTTAAAGTTTGGTGAGGATTGGACAAACAGTTTTCAAGAATTAGATCGGAAACAATCTTCGGGACGTATTTTTCAAGTCTTTTTTTGCAAATAAAGGGCCGTAACTCCTAAATGACAAAAGCGATTTCCATGGCTATCGAACTCGATCAAGATATTATGGTCACAATCATGTATGTAAAGTTTGGTGAGGATTGGACACATACTTTTCAAGAATTAGATTGGAAACATATATTTTTGAAGTATTTTTGGCAAAAAAGGGCCGTAACTCCTAAATGACTAAAGCGATTTCCATGACTATCGAACTTGATCAAGATATTATGGTCACAAACATGTGTTTAAAGTTTGGTGAGGATTGGACAAACGGTTTTCAAGAATTAGATCGGAAACAATCTTCGGGACGTACGTACGTACGTACGTACGGACAGACGTACGTACGGACAAGGGCAACCCTATATGCCGCCACTTTGTGGGGGCATAAAAATGAGTTCCATACGGTTCTTATTTTATCTTTGCCCGTGGGCAAGATAAGGATTTCCAGCATGGCCAAATTTTTAGATCTACATATCTGAGGTGGGAGAAACCAGCTTTTCATGTCCTTATTTTACAACATGGACCAGAAACACATGACAGATCTATAAACAAGAGTACAGTGAAGAGAACAACAATGCTTGCTTATTTTTTTTCCAACTCAAATTAGGGGCAGTAATTAAAGCCAGGAAATATGGACCAATCAAGTCATGTGCAAATTGCCACCAGTAGCAATAGTACAAATTGTTTTTGTGAAAAGGGTGTACTTATACTATGATCAATTTCAGGAACAACCCTTTCAACCAATTCTAAGATGGCCGCTAAACTGGTGTATATCAATTCAACACGTATGAAATTATCTCCCTTCACATGAGCGGAATGCAAAAGGGAAGTAAGCGATGTGTGGTGTTTTTAAGCAATCTACTTCTGTGTTTAGAATCAAGCCTTTTGAGTTTGTAAAATACATATAAATTTGCAATTCAATGTGCCAATACAATCGCCATTTCACTTTATAGGGTATCATAGGCTTAAAAAATTACATAAGTGCCTAAAATAAAATAAATGAGCTAAAAATATTATTGGAAGAAAGTAAAAACAAGCCACAAGTTCATAATATAGGCCTGGTTTCTCTATAAATTGTAGCCCTTTATAGTTGCTACCCTTCATAATGAATTATTAAGAATAAATTGCTGATATGGACCCAAAAAATGGAATAAGAAATATTTTTTGTTTATTTCAGCTTTAGATTTATAACAACATGTCTGCCAAATATTTAAACAATATTACAATGAAGTTAAAGTAACACTAACTACCTTTGACTTATCAAACATCTTGGGTGATCACAAAAAATATATCCAGTCAATCAAACACACTCAATCTCCTGTAAACCCTATTACAAAATCAATAAATATTATTTCCAATCAAACAACATTTCAATGTTGAGCTTAAGTTACAGTCCAGTACATTCCGACAACATGGAACATCTGTCTAAAACAAGCACCTGGATAACCCTAGTCATGTGATACAACATGTGACCACTAAGTAGTGCACGGCTTGTCATGATTTTACTAGTTATTTTAGCCAGGTGAAATGTAAATTGACAGGCAATAATTTTGACAGTATGGCTTTAGGGGGGAGAAGAAATTATTAATAAACTTAAATGTTTGGTTTCTGGCTGCATCATGAGTATCCGTTGTACCATTAAATTTGGAAATAATATGCCTTATTAGAACTGTCAGTCTTAGACAGGCCTAATTTCACCCACTGATTATAGTAATTTGAATATAATTATGGTAAAATATGGAACGAGGAAACTGCATTATATTTTCCTAATGAAGGAAATAATTCTAGCTCGAACACTAGAATAATTCAAGAATCAAGATAACACACTGATGATACATTCCAATAAACACTACATGAATTTTTTTTGAATCAGCTTCAAACAAGTAAGATAAGCAAGGATTAGGATCAGGTATTCAGTCCACGATGAGACCTTCATAGTGTTCCTGGACTTTCAACTAGTCCTCTTTTAATCTAGCAACATAATTATGGATGTTGTTGGTACTTTCACTTGGTGTTCTTGACACTGCAGACATTCTAGCTTGGAAGATAAGTTTTCAACCGGCAGTTATGCTAATATTATCATGAATGATTTAACAGTTAGCAGCCGAAGCACTTTATGCTTATGGCCTGTCCAACAGATAGGGCAATATATTGGCTGCATGTAAGTTTGGGCATAAAAGGTTGAAATGCCACATCCCCAGAGGCGGGAAAAATCCCTCAGAATTTTTATCCATCCCCCAGTCTCCCGGAGATAAAAATCATTCGGAATAAAAAAATAAAAATCTTATTGTTGGGAGAGATTTTACATCAGGCATCAATGACAAAGTGAAAGTGAAGAAACAATTCCACAAGGGTGAAATTAGTTTAGAAAATGGTTTGATAAATGACATATTTTGTTCGCAAGTGCATTACAGTATGAAAATTGGGAGTGTATCATAAGAATATGATAAATCATAACAAATAATAATTCTGTATAATGAAAACTTTTTCATAGCAAAATATAATGTGAATACAATTTTCGTACTTGCCTCTAAAATTTCGCCAACTTAGACCTGCTAACGAATTCCCCCTGAAAACTACCAAAATCCCCCTGAACTTTCAGTCTTTCTAAACATTAATCCCCCTGAATGGTCTCTAGAAAATATGGCATGTATGATGTTGCTCCCTATATATGCTTTAAACTGAAACATTTACATTTCAGCACACATGCTTGTCAAAAGGTTGTTTAATACTATTTGATTATTTCAACATTGTTCCCAAAATTTCAGTTTTCTTTTAGCCAACCCAAAAACATTAAGACATCATGCAATAAATTAATAAGGTTCCTGACCACAGAATGCCCGCAGGCCACTGACCTCCATTAACCTTTACTGCCCAGAGGTCAGTACTCTGCTTGTTCCGAACCACATTTACATAATAATACCCGTCAACAATTTAATAAACCTTGTCAAAATAGTGATTATATACTAATTGTCGTGCAAACAAAATGACAAAGCAATGTTTTTTATGGTTTTGTTATCACTTAATTAAGAATGATAAAAACTATCATTTTGGAAAACTTTCCTTTCTAGAAGAACAGGCTAAAATATTCAAGATGCTGCCTGGACTCCAATCAGGGGGACTTATTTAAAATGTACTCATTAAAATTGCTGCAATCTTTTTTGTTCCACACAAAAAAAATCTACTCTCAAATACAAAACAGATGAAACCCAAGAAATGAATGCAACATTAATGGGTTAAATAAATACAACTGTAAAATCAAACCATACAAAGTGATTGAAGCATTTAATAGAATTGTAATTCCAAAAAGGTTTAAACGAAGCAAAATCTTTTAACAATCAGAAAAATGGAAAACTAAATGGCTACCTTTTAAAATAGTTTCCAGTTTATTTTTCATATTAAGGAGAGTTTCGACAGCCATTGGCCAGTTTTGTAGTCATTCAAAATGTAGGAAACTCATATTGGCTAAGTTTTGTCGATATTAAGCAAGTTTTGGCATATATTGTCTTCAATTGTCTGGTATTGGTACTGCAATTGTCCCCTTGTTGCATCAAATACGTAGATTTTAAGTGAGAGTGTAGTCTTATGTTGTGGGGAAAAATGGAGTACCAGGAGAAAACCCACTTGTCTGGCTTGGTGAACAAAAACCAAACTCACATGCCCCCAGGCCAAGAATCGAACCCGGGTCGCCTAGGTGAGAAGGGAGTGCGCTAACCACTGCGCTAACCGGACAACCGGAAGAATGCTTGAAGCATTATGCTTTCAGAATTCTGAACATCAATATTTGGTGGAGTCACAATAATATCTTAACCAACTTGGTGTATATTACGAACACACATTTGGACTTCCATCTTTTGTACTTCTTTAAGCTTTTGCTTATGGATTTTTACTATGAGTAAATGCCTTACTGTTAAGGGGTAAGTATAATGAACTGATTGAAATCCATGTTGCTTCCAGGCATGACCATCTCTACCCTTTTGCTTTACAGGACAATTAGTATTTTTAACTTCATGCTTGAATTCAGGACCATGAAGGAATGAGGAATAAATGAAAGCTTATAAGAAACTCAGGCCCAAATATCACAAAAATACTCAAGTTAAAATCTCAATAACAATCTCAACTCATTTTTCCATACAACACCAAAAGTTCTTTAAACTTGCATTATGTTTTTACTGTTTTTTCAAGGGCATTTAATGTGTTGATAAAAATCTGTTGTTAATATTTCACAGAAGTCTTATACTGAAGAAAAAAAATATACTTGAGCAATTTCTCAATAACAAAGATGTGTGCTCAATTAGTTTTCTTGCTGTAGAATAATTTTTCTTTGGAATCTTGACCAAAGTTTTAAATCAGCGTATTCTATGAGAGAATGTACTTTTAAATAGTAAAAACATTAATGATTTTAAATAGATAATTTATTCTGTTATGATACTGAAGGGTTTTTTAAATACTTGCTCTAATATGTGTTCTTTTTAACATATATGCTTTTATTTACACGTCACAAGCTCCATTGTTATTTTTTTGGATATGTTATGTATGTCTGTTATTCATGTCCGAAAATAGCTCATTGAGCTAGTGTTTCTTTTTAACACATACCAATCTTTAAATAAAGATTCTTGTATCCTTATTCTACCTTAAGTTGGTTTTCAAAATATGGCAATGGGAGTTGATGCCACTTAATTAAGTGGCTCTACATGAACAATTGGAAGAATAGAAGATTAGACAGAGAAGGAAAGAGGAATGTATCACAGCCAACCATAAGCTCTGGTCAACCAATACACTAGTGTTCATGTCAGTCACGAGAAGCTTGACCATTTGTCAATTAGTATTTGTTTGACAAGGGTAATTGACAAATGCAGGCCAGATGAGTACATGGTTCGCATGCATTTGACAGGTTAATTGCATACTGATTACTTAACTGTACATCGTTCTTAGGTAAAAGTTTAATGTCTCAATCAATAGGGTATGCACTCGTAAACAACTACTAAATAAAGTGTTTTATAATATCGCGTACGTGCAAGGTCACTGAATATAATTTTTTAAGCTTAAAGGATTTGTTAATTTTTAGCAAATTTTGAAAACATACTTCATTTATGGAAATCTTTTCAATAGAGGTAAAAAAAAATTGTTTGGAAAAGAAAACTAAATCAGAATTTGCAGAAGTGTTTTTATATGCCAGTACGCCTATGACAAACATGAGCACATATACCAAAGTGCTTTAATAACAAAGATCATACCAGGTCAAGGTGACATCCAGACAAAAGTGCTCTCTGTTTTAAATGTTAATAGTTTGAGGACAAGTGGCCCAATTTGTGACCAAAACTTCAATCAGCTTCACCTGTCCGTAACCAGCTTAAGTTGTTTACTGCTGCAAAATGAACAAACTTAAGAAAACTACTTTGTGACAATCTTAAATTTATAACAGAGTCAGCTGCAGCCATGTCTTTCACATTTGCAGAGAAAGGACTTTAAACAAACAAATGAACTGCACCACAATAAACTGAATGGTATCTGCAACAGTCAGGCACAATGGTGCAACTGCTCATTATTCCGAGATCAAACACTGCCAGTGAATATGCATTATTAAGTGAATGTCCCCTAAAAAAAGCATATTATTTACAGATCATTTGAAGAATTGACTTCTTTCATGGTTGTCTGATTTATTGTTGTTCAGTAGGAGAACAATTGCATCAATCTCAAATAATTCACCCTTGAATACTCTTCAATACTCTTCAGAAGAAAACAATCTCCATGAATCATAAAATTTTGTTTTCATAACAGCTTATTAAAATGAGCCTTGCCCAGCAAATGCGGCCATTTCCAAAGGAAACCTTTTCACTGACAATTTATTTAATTTATCAAAATTTAAAAAGAATTTAACATTTTTTCAGAACTAGTATGTTATTTTAGAAGGCTGTGTATGCAGCAGACGAAAAACAAGCAGCATCCTTACCAATGAACATAAAGTGAACGGAAGCTCGACTCCGCCTGGTCAGTTGTCGGAGGCTGTTTGTCAGGTGGTAAAAGCTATTCAATGAATTATACAACCATTTGCTTTTATGATATAATCTCTTTAATGGTAAAATGAATGACAACCTGCCTAATGATTTATATTTGTTTATTCCATTAAAAGACATGATTCATGTAAAGTTTGTATTATCTAAATTAAACTGTTGAAAATGATACTTAGGTCACACATCATATTAATTTCTTATAACCATACAATCATATGTTATTAAAGTTTCCTAAAAACATATTCGAGAAAATAGGATAATATAAAAGAGGGCCATGATGGTATTTCAATAAAAATTGGATCCTTTCACTTTGCCAAGTACACACAACAAAAGGTGTGCTTGATTTGCTGCATGTGCGCAATTGAATGCACTGTTACTTCAGTTTTACTGCTACAGCATGCATAATCAAATGTCCCCTCCTCCGACAGCTGAGGCGATACCTTCCCACCTGCCCATCAATGTGCAGAAGGGAGAATGGAAGGGCCATTTAGGGTCAAATATGGTGTTAATAACCAGGATGACAGATCGGATATTAGTTAATCATTTCATGGTTTGAGTGTTGGTTAATGGCATGTTTCTGTAATTTAAAAAAATAGTTTTGTTGTCTTTATGACTTATACGCTTAAGAAGGAAGTGCCAGCTTCCTTGGTGAAAAGAATACAATGTTTTTTAGAGCTAGTTTTACATCATTTAATATTAAATGTTTCCCTTTCTACATGTAACAAAAAATTCACTGCTTGAGTCATTTAAGTCATTTAACATAAATTGTGTAAGCATTGTAAGTTTTCTTAAAAAAACAGTTAACAAGTGCCAAGAAGAGCTAAGATGCATGAAAAGAACAACTTAGCATCGTAAGCTGATGCTTAAAACTTTTCTAGTATAAGTTTTTAAGGTTGATCAAGATGCATAACTTTGCAATGATTAAAGCCGGAGTTATGAGCCCTGCATTATTGTTGTTGGTAGATAGAGCACAATGGTTGCTATTGAGATTTGCTAATGGGACATTTTCACAGATTTTATGATAGCCACAATTCTTTTTAAACTGTGTTAAACTTTCATTATTTAACCTACTTTTATTTACAAACACCACACACCAGCTAACAGATTCTAACTATTAAAAACATAATTTTGTAATTTTAAACGTAAAATCATTCAATTTTTAATAGTATTACTTACACGTTTCAGCAAAATAGAGAAATTATTTATGTTGTTTAAATTAAAAATAAATAAATAAATAAGTTAACAATAGAGCTCCTGTTTGAACTGAGATGATGTTATTTTATTCACATTTCACTAGAAAAACAAATCATTTCTGATACTCAAGACAGTGTGTTGGTTGAGAGAGAAACATGTGTAAATTCAACTGCGGCAAAGGAAGCACAATTCTGGTGTATACAATCAGAATTCTATTCAAGGCGCTAAACAAGGCAGTTTCTACAAAATTGGAAGGAGAAATCCCGGAAAGCACCCCTGGTGAAAAATATTAACTAATTTAGCATGACGTTTCTGTCACAATCAGCTTCATATGAATGCCTCAAAACTAATATCGGTAATCACAAAACAGTGAATAGATGTGAAAAATCAACCCCTGTTATCATTTCAATGGAAATTAGTCCATCAATAGCAGGAAATATTGTCATTGAATGTAATTGGATTTTCACTTGATGTTATATTCCATTATACATGTCATATATGATCAAAGAGTTGTGCTAATGTAAAAATACCTTGCAATTGTAATCAACATGACCATTTGAACCTTTAAACAAAATCCGAACCTATTGAAGTAACAAAATTTCCATGGTTTTTCAATTTCCAGGCTTAATATAATTTGAATGACTAACTTATATATAAAATGTGTCTATTCAAGTGTCAACAATGTTTAAAAGTAAAGTATGGCATTTCAGTACCCATATAAAACTGGGGCAAAAACGAGCATCAGTAAAAAACGAGCGGCAGTAGATATGGTAATCAGCATGTCACATAAACACTCATTATCAAGTTATCAAAATCTGATATGCTCTTTCAATCAATCGAAACATGCAAAACAAACTTGAGAGTATGCAAATTAGTTGAGGTTAAGGTGCAATCCAGCTGAGAATAAATCTGAACTGTTTAATGCCGGCTCCTCTGTTCAGGGAGCCAGGATCCACACCTGCATGTGTACTTAATGTTCACTTGTAGAATTTAAAGTAGCCATTTCAATGATTCATTATTGATCAAACAACAGACTATAGAAAATAAAAATTTGCCATCATTGCGCTCTTTATAATTATGCTGAAGAATTGCATTTTACATGAAATAATGCTTTAATAAGATCATTTTAAAAATGATGAAATATATGGCATTTTCAAACCATAAGTCAAGCAAATAGTAGTCACTTCAGTGATTTATTATTGATCAAAACTACAGAATGTGGAAAATAAAAATCTGCCTTGCTGAACAATTGCATTTCACATGAAATAATGCTAAGATTGTGACATCATTTTAAAAACGCTAAAATATATGGCATCCTCAAACCCTACTAAAGGTTTAACAAATATTCTTCAATCTGATGCAAAAATGATGCCAAGGGAATTGAGAGGCAAGGACAATGTTTGAGGTCATGTGACAATCTACTTTGGTCATGTTCAATCTATTGACTCAATCGATAGGTTTGGATGAAAGAAGACTCATTACAGAATATATTACATCATTAATTACTTATTTCATTACAAAAAATATTATATCATTTATTACTTTTCCGGAAATATAATTTTACACCTTATCAAAATATACACATTTTGACTTTTCTACAATACAAATCAACTAAATCCATCACAGATGTGATAACGACATCCAGTAGCTGCATTCTGACAAAGAAGGGTATATAATCATGGCTTGTTTAACGGCTTTATGGCAGTGATACCCTGAACATGGACTGCAAGCTCACTACTGACAATGCTTGTTTGATCTTCACAGTAGACGAGGGGAAATAACTCATCAAGTTTGTCTTCCGGAGAGATATGTGTATATTCTAATATTAAACATGTGTGTCAAGTTTTATTCTGACATCTTTTGGTGAAGTTTTTCATTTGTAACCTTACTGGTTGCACAACAATGACCAGGACAACAACGACAACATCACCATTATTAATTCAAAAAGAGACAGTTTGTCTCCAAATTCCCCTTGACGAAGCCATTTTATTGTAATCATTGTTTAATTATTTCTCCAAAACATTTTGTCTCACATTGCGCAAATACAAACATTGATTAATGGCGAGAAATTGTGCACATTATATTGTCAGCATTCTATAGACTAGACAACTCTTTTATGTAGTACTCAACAAGTGCCCTAGACCACGGGATGTGGTGTTCATCCTTTCAACCTGCAATGCATATATGCACGCCTCACAGCTGCTTTCATTTTGTGTAGGATATTGTTTATTAATTGACAAATACCAATCTGAATTCATGTTAGTCATAAGGATCCATTCTAAGCAAGTGCCTGGCATCTCATCGAAGGATTTGGTCAAACTCAAAGCCCAATATCACTAAAATACTCAAGACTTTTCTCAATCTTAAGATCAACTAATCTTTATTTTAAAAAGCACATTCTCTTTTACAGTATGATGATAAACAGCATTGCTTAATGATACAAGGAAAATCATTTCTAGAACAAAATAACTTTAGTATTATAAACTCTTAGAAATAATAAATTGGATTAAAGTAAAATTTTACCCATGAATATTTTTTCTATAACATATTGCCAAAGCATTTTTATTAACATAATCTATGTGAGAATGCACATTCAAAAAGAGTAAAAATGTAAAAATAAATAAATAAATAAGTAGATGCTTTTTGCGGTGTTGGGGTTGAGATAGACTAAGTATATTGGTGCCTGAGGTAAAAGACATGGGTAAGGTTTGGCTTCATAATTCATTTCGGGAGACTTGCATTAGGAGGCAAAATGATGTCATTGCAGAACTCCAGATAAGCTATGTATTGGGACGGGCATTGGAATTCATCATGACATTATCTACAGGAAAGAGGCATTGGAATCCATCTTGACATTATCTCCAGGGAAGAGGGATTGGATTCCATCTTGACATTATCTACAGGGGAGGGGCTTTGGAATCCATCTTGACATTATCTACAGCTGAGGGGCATTGCAATCCATCATGACATTATCTCCAGGGAAGAGGCATTGGAATCCATCTTGACATTATCTCCAGGGGAGGGGCTTTGGAATCCATCTTGACATTATCTACAGCTGAGGGGCATTGGAATCCATCTTGACATTATGTACAGCTGAGGGGCATTGGAATCCATCTGGACATTATCTCCAGGGGAGAGGCATTGGAATCCATCTTGACATTTTCTACAGGGGAGAGGCATTGGAATCCATTTTGATATTGTCTACAGTGGAGGTGCATTGGGAACCATCATGACATAATCTACAAGGGAGGGACATTGGGTACCATCATGACATTATATGTAGGGGAGGGGCATTGGGAACCATCATGACATTATATATAGGGGAGGGGCATTGGGAACCATCATGACATTAAACATAGGGGAGGGGCATTGGGAACCATCATGACATAATCTATAGTGGAGGGGCATTGTAGTGTTTTAGCCAGGAATTTAAAAGGGCAGGGTGGGCCAAAAAAAGGGCAGGGTGGGCCAAAATAGGGGCATGGTGCTTTCTTAAATGGGAAAACAATGTGCACAATATTAGCTTTGTATTGTTGTAAAACGACCATGTATCTTACCAAAGTACATGCATGTTCATGCACACATTGTAGTAATATCCCTACAGAATACTCTTAATTCTTCTTTCTTGTTCATTTTCACTTCAGACACTTTCTTTACCATCTCGGGTTGTTATCACCAGGGCTCTCACAAGGCTGAATTTTTGGGGATAAGTCACTTCTCCCACCAGTCAAATTAGGGAGAAGTGGGGAGACTTTTAGGAGAAGAGATACTTATAGTAAAACCTGAGATAAATATTGTGCCATGCCACAAAACTTTAAATTCACATGTACTTTGATTGCTTTTTCTAGATGGAATGTTAAAAAAAGTGTTCTTTTTTGGCCTATCAAAAGTATACTTGTCTAGAGTCTCATTTTTGCAATGTATAGTTTACCTCCAAAATAAAAACAAAGACATTTAAAAAAAACACATTTGAAACAATCAGAATGGCCTTATATATGAGCTGTTAAAAACATTTAAGTGCAGGGGGCGAATCTTGTTTTGGTACGATCAGGATAGGGTACGAATGTCACATTCAGCTTTGCTGATGTTTTCTTGTCTTTGGTTAAATAAATTTCAATATGCTGACATTTTAAAACAAAATGACATTTAAAATCTCTATCCTTCATGAAAACTCACTAATACTTAATAATAGAACTTAAAAATCGAGAAATACACTCCGAAAAATGACAAAATGGCGGCAACTCGCCGAATCTTCTACTTTTAAACATTGTACAAATGAGGAAAATACTGTAAGTAAACACTATATAAAGCAAATAAAAAAGTTTTGAGATTACAAAACAAATTTTTATTGTGAACATTCAACACAAAAACTATCAAATATTGGTCATGAAGTTTTAAGTATTTGATTTTCTTAGCGCCACCGTCTGTTTTTCAATGACCGTCTGCTTCAAACGAAACAACGTTTTAAAAAGTGTGCCTTGTTTTTACACTGCAAGTATCAATTGTTAACTAATGCTTAACAACATTTTTCATCAATTCTTCGCCTTTTCTATCGCAATTTAACAAACTTTTAATCATTTGAACAGTGTCTTCTCTGATTGGTTAACATGGGACATTTCTATAATTGGATGTTATATGACCCAATTATGTGATAAGGAGATTACCCATTATAAATGGCTAAATTAATTAAATTTGTAACAACATCAAAGAACGACATTTAGAGGTACAACTTCCATGTCTCAGACAAGGAATAATGTGTCATAATGAACAGCAATTAGCACTCTGATTATAAGCGTGAATTACCGTTGATCAGACCCGCGGTGATGACGGTCATGTGCCTTAGCACACACTGATCTATGGCAGATTAGGAAACGGCGCCATTGACCAATGAAATACTTTTAGGGCGTAACTTTGTGATAAACAACGATCTGAATGGCCAGAAGGGCGCAAGGGGGTGGGAAAAATATGACAGGGCGTGTAAAAAGGGGCAACGGGGCGGGGTCAAAAAAGGGCAGGGAGGGCCGCCCTTCCATTCCGCTTTAGCTAAAACACTACATTGGGAACTATCATGACATAATCTACAGGGGAGGGGCATTGGGATCCATCATGACATAATCTACATGGGAGGGGCATTGGGAACCATCATAACATTACATATAGGGGAGGGGCTTTAGGATCCATCATGACATAATCTACAGGGGAGGGGCATTGGGAACCATCATGACATAATCTACAGGGGAGGGGCATTGGGAACCATCATGACATAATCTACAGGGGAGGGGCATTGGGAACCATCATGACATAATCTACA
Organism: Mya arenaria; assembly: GCF_026914265.1. Lineage (NCBI taxonomy): Eukaryota > Metazoa > Mollusca > Bivalvia > Myida > Myidae > Mya > Mya arenaria. The sequence continues at coordinate 73,859,790 of NC_069129.1, read as the reverse complement.
GGGGAGGGGCATTGGGAACCATCACGACATAATCTACAGGGGATGGGCTTTGGGAACCATCATGACATAATCAATAGGGGAGGGGCATTGGGAACCATCATAACATTACATATAGTGGAGGGGCTTTGGGATCAATCATGACATAATCTACAGAGGAGGGTCATTGGGAACCATCATGACATTATATATAGGGGAGGGGCTTTGGGATCCATCATGACATAATCTACAGGGGATGGGCTTTGGGAACCATCATGACATAATCAATAGGGGAGGGGCATTGGGAACCATCATAACATTACATATAGGGGAGGGGCTTTGGGATCAATCATGACATAATCTACAGGGGAGGGGCATTGGGAACCATCATGACATAATCTACAGGGGAGGAGCATTGGGAACCATCATGACATTATATACAGAGGAGGGGCTTTGGGATCCATCATGACATAATGTATAGGAGAGGGGCATTGGGATCAATCATGACATAATAAATAGGGGAGGGGCATTGGGAACCATCATGACATTATATATAGGGGAGGGGCTTTGGGATCAATCATGACATAATCTACAGGGGAGGGGCATTGGGAACCACCATGACATTATATATAGGGGAGGGGCTTTGGGATCAATCATGACATAATCTACAGGGGAGGGGCATTGGGATCCATCATGACATAATCAACAGTGGATGGGCATTGGGAACCATCATGACATAATCTGTTGGGGAGGGGCATTGGGAACCAACATGACATTATATACAGGGGAGGGGCATTGGGAACCATCATGACATTATCTACAGGGGAGAGGCATATGGATCCATCATGACATAATCTAAAGGGGAGGGGCATTGGGAACCATCATGACATTATCTACAGGGGAGAGGCATATGGATCCATCATGACATAATCTTAAGGGGAGGGGCATTGGGAACCATCATGACATAATCTACAGGGGAGGGGCATTGGGAACCATCATGACATAAACAACAGGGGACGGGCATTGGGAACCATCATGACATTATATATAGGGGGAGGAGCATTGGGATCAATCATGACATAATCTACAATGGAGGGGCATTGGGAACCATCATGACATTATATATAGGGGAAGGGCATTGGGGTCCATCATGATATAATCAACACTGGATGGGCATTGGGAACCATCATGACATAATCTACAGGGGATGGGCATCGGGGACCATCATGACATAATCAACAGGGGAGTGGCATTGGGATCCATCATGGCATTATCTACAGGCAATGGCATTGGGATCCATCATGACATAATCAACAGTGGATGGGCATTGGGAACCATCATGACATAATCTGTTGGGGAGGGGCATTGGGAACCAACATGACATTATATACAGGGGAGGGGCATTGGGAACCATCATGACATTATCTACAGGGGAGAGGCATATGGATCCATCATGACATAATCTACAGGGGAGGGGCATTGGGAACCATCATGACATAATCTACAGGGGAGGGGCATTGGGAACCATCATGACATAAACAACAGGGGATGGGCATTGGGAACCATCATGACATTATATATAGGGGAGGAGCATTGGGATCAATCATGACATAATCTACAATGGAGGGGCATTGGGAACCATCATGACATTATATATAGGGGAAGGGCATTGGGATCCATCATGATATAATCAACACTGGATGGGCATTGGGAACCATCATGACATAATCTACAGGGGAGGGGCATCAGGGACCATCATGACATAATCAACAGGGGAGGGGCATTGGGATCCATCATGGCATTATCTACAGGCAATGGCATTGGGAACCATCATAACATAATCATCATTGGAGGGGCTTTGGGAACCATCATGACATAACCTAAAGGGGAGGGGCATTGGGAACCATTATGACATTATCTACAGGGGAGGGGCATTTGGAACCATCATGGCATTATCTACAGGGGAGGGGCATTTGGAACCATCATGACATAATCTACAGGGGATGGGCTTTGGGAACCATCATGACATAATCAATAGGGGAGGGGCATTGGGAACCATCATAACATTACATATAGGGGAGGGGCATTGGGAACCATCATGACATTATCTACAGGGGAGAGGCATATGGATCCATCATGACATAATCTAAAGGGGAGGGGCATTGGGAACCATCATGACATAATCTACAGGGGAGGGGCATTGGGAACCATCATGACATTATATATAGGGGAGGAGCATTGGGATCAATCATGACATAATCTACAATGGAGGGGCATTGGGAACCATCATGACATTATATATAGGGGAGGGGCATTGGGATCCATCATGATATAATCAACAGTGGATGATCATTGGGAACCATCATGACATAATCTACAGGGGAGGGGCATTGGGGACCATCATGACATAATCAACAGGGGAGGGGCATTGGGATCCATCATGGCATTATCTACAGGCAATGGCATTGGGAACCATTATAACATAATCATCATTGGAGGGGCTTTGGGAACCATCATGACATAACCTAAAGGGGAGGGGCATTGGGAACCATTATGACATTATCTACAGGGGAGGGGCATTGGGAACCATCATGGCATTATCTACAGGGGACCAGCATTTGGAACCATCATGAAATAATCAACAGGGGATGGGCTTTGGAACCATCATAACATTATCTACATGGGAGGGGCATTGGGATCCATCATAACAGTATCTACATGGGAGGGGCATTGGGATCCATCACGACATTATCAACAGGGGAGGGGCAATTGGATCCCTCATGATGTTACCTACATGGGAGGGGCTTTGGGATCCATCATAACAGTATCTTCATGGGAGGGGCATTGGGATCCATCATAACAGTATCTACATGGGAGGGGCATTGGGATCCATCATAACAGTATCTACATGGGAGGGGCATTGGGATCCATCATGACATGGTTCAACTAAGGTCCTCTAGGGAGTACCATGGCATTAAAAGTGACATGTTAATTGCTTCCTCGAAAATCAATGTGCAGGAACCTCTGGAGTACTGAGACAGGGTACTACTTTAATCAAGGAACAAGCTGATGCACCACTGACTTAGTTTTTCATACTACTTAAAAGCTGAACCAAACAGGGAGAAAACAGGGAAAAAAAGAAAGAAATTCTTCAAAGAGCCCATTACCCGTTAGTTTAACCAATACTTCTTGGAAAACAGTCTTAATGAAAGGTTTTAACGTCAAAGACTGTCGGTTATACGCAAGCCCCAACATGCAGTTGTGCCTTTAAGATGTGTGATAAAGTACACTACCAACAGCGTTTTTAGCAAAAAACGCGTTGCCCTCATGGCAGAGATTGCATAATTGCAGAGATATATTCTGCGGTAGCAAAAACGTTTGTATGCACATCTGTGTTTTTTATCTGCTGCTACTGTATATGGCTTCCAAAAACATGCACACGGCATATTACAGCTTCAGGCCTTCAACCATGCACTGAACTTTGAACGCTTGTTTGACCCCAGTCACTTTCAAATGTGGTTTTCCGAAAATTACACACACTACAAATCACATTTAAACAAACACCTGTCCATAGATTTTTTTAATGAAAACTGAATTCAATTGGGTTTCATTAGATTTGACACTTACAAAACCTCTGCTTCTTCAACAAAGGGGCATAAAAAAAAAATGAGCTACTGGTGCAAACTCTTCCTAAAGGTGCAAAAGCATACATGTGATAATTTCTTGGGTCGATTCCGGGACACCCATCGTAATGTCAACGCACACTAGGGGGGTCCGGATTTTTTTTTAAATGGGGAACGTCTGTGGTGCATTCTATAGCATATCTGGGGCTATTTTAGTCGTTTTTAACGTCGGGAAAATGTACCTATTTTGACTGCCAAGACGTATTTTTTACTTGACATGGTTGTTGTTTTTTTCTGCATTTTCTTGAAAAAATAAAACCACCAGATATTTTCCCAGGCTTTAAATGAAGTGCTAACCAGGAGGATATGCAGTCTACTTTCGGTTTCATCAAAACAGGAAATAAACAACTATACGGGCACCTGTTTTCCCGCGCTTTTATAAACGCTTCTATAAACGTTTGTATGCACATCTGTGTTTTTTATCTGCTGCTACTGTATATGACTTCCAAAAACATGCACACGGCATATTACAGCTTCAGGCCTTCAACCATGCACTGAACTTTGAACGCTTGTTTGACCCCAGTCACTTTCAAATGTGGTTTTCCGAAAATTACACACCCCTGTTGCAGGTATATTTTAGTATCAATTAACTTATTTCCAAAAATGCCTTAATAAACACTCAATATTCCATCTTTTGTGATCTAATTTTATCAAGTGTGCGGGATGAGATCGTTCACCCTCGCAATAGGCTGAAAGCTATTCTGGGACCATAGTATAATATACAATTTTCTTTTTGTACCTGTTACAATAATAACCTGCCATGTCACATTTATTTACCAGTCTATTGAAACAAAGCCCCCCCCCCCCCCCCCCTGGGAGGGAAGGGCTATGGTTACAATTGACTGGTGCATTAGCCGCATTTCAGTGATGTACCGTGTGCTTGTTTATGGAGGGCGTATGAGGTAGCAGCAGATGAACGCCGTGATCACGTACCACCCGTTAGCTATCGCGGAATATATCCCAGTGATTCACTTTCATTGCACAATCTCTCCCGCAAAGAAACACATGGCTGGTAGTATAGTGACTACAGATATTAATACTGTTTTAGACAATCGAAAAACAGAAAATTTATTTTTTATTAACGACATCAGGTTATCAAAGAAAAATGCTGGCAATGTTTACAGGGACTTATGATGAAACCAAAAGCGGTGAATTACAGAATTTATACACAACTCTCAACAGGTCAGGTGTTGAACAGATGTATCCTGGAGATACACTAGTCCAAATAATTGTACGTTGAAGGATTTTTTATTATTTTTGATATGGCAAATCCTTCACGTACAAATTGTTTAGTATCAAAAGATGGTAATTGTTCCGATCAGGATTCCGGGTTAAAGCATATAGCGTCTATAAAATATCATAAAAACAAGAAATATTACCAGATAATGTTATTTTATATTAGTACTGTACACAAAAAATAAATATCCAACTTATAATTATGAATTTGACGGCTTTTTTCATTTCATTCTGTCAAAACATAACGATATATACATGAAGGGCACCTGCAAGGCTTCAGGGCACAGTTTTAAATCGCTCTGAACATTTCGGCCATGGCTGAGTTGTTACGATTGTATAACGAGGTCTATCTCGAAGCTTTGTCGGAGGAGGCCGAGTTATTACGATTGTATCGAGTTGTTCCCCTTCAACAGTGGATGGGCAAGGTAAACAACTTGTTTTAATGCATCAAATGCTTGTTTAGTGCAAAGTAACATTTCACTTACATGGTAAAATATGAATACAACTCTTTATGATTCAATTTCAACCATAAAATACTCCACTTAAAACAATTTCAATATTTTTAAAACACCCCCGTTTTTTGTTCATTCCCGTTTAGACGTTAGGGATTGGAAGAATCCCGTATAACACGTCTATTATTTTAGACTAGGAGATACACTAGAGATGCTATTACCCCACCCACCAACATTTACGATATAAATAGTTTCGTTTTAAGCTCTCAGGATGTGTCACATTAATTTGCAATTTGAACCTTACAAAAGGTAACTTACCGAATAGTGAATTTATTTTTTACTACAGTGACGACAATCACAAATGCTAATATATGAAATTATTTTCTAATTTCCGCATGGATCCATACAACTTAAACGACTGTAATTTTCGTTACCGAATAATAATAGTTCGGTCGATATCATCATCATCATCATCATCATCATCATCATCATCATCATCATCATCTATCCGTCGGCCGTAGTACGAGTATAAGTCGCGTAAGGTTGCTGGGCCTAGTGCATAAAACTTTAGACACCGTTGCGTTAACTTACGCTACAGTAGTGTACTTTCACACAGGTCCCCGTTTAACGCCCCTCTCATTAAGACGGATAGTATTTTAGTGGTGATGCAGAGAATTGAACATGCGCACCTTGTGTTGATAGTCAAGTGCCTTACCAGTATAACAGGACCTCCAGGTTCATGTTTTTTATGCTATGGCCGTTACAATTCCACTGGGGAGGGGCCGCATCACACTAAATTGATCCAAGTGAGCTTTAGAACTAGTATGATGAAATTTGTTGATTTGTTACAGTCAATTAATAAGGAGGGTCAGCTTAGATTGTGTTAAAATATATCTGAAGCATTTATTGGACGTAAGAATATTGTTAATCAATTTGTTTAGCATTTTATTTATAATTGTAAATTTCCATTATTATATTTTATATATAAGTTTACTCACGGTCCTTTATAAAGTCCACTCTCTCAATACTATTTCTTACTTTACATTTCATTATGTAACAAATTTCTGTGTGAAGTAATTAAATAACCATCCTGTTCTGATTCAACCTTAATGGTAAGTGATATATCATTTATTTATTGTTCACGTTTTATTCTAAAAAAATCACGTTGATTAAAAACGGCGTCGGTAAGGTACACTTTTCTTGATATCAGGCGATTTGTAATAAAACATTGAATACATGCATTTAAAAAAATCAAAAATTAAACGAGCAGTTTTTTTTTCAAAAATTAAAGAAAGGCGCACTTTTTTCAGCGAAATTCGACGTCGTTTTTCCCGCGCAAAATGACGTTATAGACGAATTTAAAATAAAAATCATAAAACAAGAGAAAGAAAATTAAATGTGCGTGAACGTTTTTGCAATATTTAAGCTACAGAAACAAGCTCAGTAGCAAAAAGTTTAAACATAATCCAAACATAAGACAAAAGACGCACTTGAGGTTGAAAATTCATAGCGGTAAACGAAGAATTGATGAAAATATCGGTTATTGTAGCTGGAACGCAAAAATATGACAGACGTCTCAAAATTGACCTCAGTGGTATATTTTGTAGACTCGTAGTTTCAAAACTGTTCCGAATATTAAAAAAGTAAAAGTCCCTAACTGGGCATATGCTCTTCTATTCGTATACCAATTTTCAGACATTAACCCGAAAATTCGCTCATAGACGCATTCCACCTACCTATTCATGACGTCATTTTCTGTTTTGCAAATAGCCTGATCAAGGCCAATATTTCGTTGAAACATGGCACAGTATAACGAAACATACCTCCCGTTCTTTACCGGATTATGATAGGTGGTCTAGTTTCTTCAAACACTTCGACACACCTGTTCTCGAAAGCTACTTTTGCAATGCCCGACAGTCGGCATTTTCGTTTCTCTTAAATTTGTCATTATTTTTACATTACAGAGCTTAAATGCTGAATCAAAAATAAACAGTTGCGAAGAAATAAATACGATGTTGTTTGGAAGAGACAAATCAAAAGGAGCCACACCATTGTAAATCTAGCTAAAAGACGAAAAGTATGTAAGTGTCAAAGTGAATATTTCCCCAATCAGTGGGATCATACAACGAAGGCCAGAGAAGAATTTGGGCGTTAAAGCAAAACAGCTTCGACCATGTGGATGCAATGTCTATTGAGGGTGGATTTTCTCAAACACAACTTTATCATTGGAACTACTACTATTTAGACTTATCCACCTGTCAAAAACGTGTCATTCAATTTGTACTTTGTTTAGCCCTAAGCTCGGTGTGACAGTGGCAGGCTGAAACACTGGAGCTTATGACACCAAGGACAACGTGACCATGTTGACTACTTTGAAAAGTGTTTCCATTGGGTACTCTGAATTGTATTCCTTCGTCTGCAGATAGAGTCGAGATTCCTAATCATACCAGTACTTTGGGTTTACCTATTAGTTTATTATAATTTGTTTTATTATTAAGTTTTCCTCAAGTTAATGCATACTTGGATCAGATTTACAATTTACGTTTTTACTTTATTCGGGATTGTTGGGTGTGCACACAAACTAATTAAGACTCCTAGTAAAGTTACATTTTACTGAGAGTTCCAAGACGGTACCTAACAATCCTTGATAAACATCCCTAGTTTTTTTATATATACAATTTTATATATGAAGTTTGTTGTTTTAAGAGTTTTATGCGGTTGTTCCATCTTTCTGGCTTGTGATTGTTTGTTTTTGTGTTCTATGTCATGGGCGTTGACCCTAGCTGTACCGCTAAACGGGGTTTATGTTTAAACTTTCGACTACTGGACTTGTTTCTGTAGTTTTCATAAAAAATGACATTGACAAAACCTCTGCATGTAAAAGCGGAACTTAATTAATAGACCAACACTCACACGCGCCGAAAACGCCATATTTCTGAGACAGTAAAATTTCAAGATAATATCTGCCAAATTGCTTGGCCGTGTATAGAAACCAGAAATACTTTCTGGATTGTCTGAAATCCACCGTGGTATGCATGAAAAACAAACTTGAATTAATGCAAAAGAACAACACAATAATTGAAAAACAGCTAAACAAAGGTATAATGTAGAAAGTAGAATGCATTTCAACGAATCGGGTAACGCACTATATTCCGCATCATTCAGAAATAACAATATAGAAATCAACTACCAAGTTGCATATTGTCTACAATGCATAGGCAAAAACCAGAACAAATACTATGATCTTTAATGAGGGTCTCCACAGAGTACCTACCGGTTATGTTGCATAATTGATGTGGCATTATTGAATAATTCTACGGTTTCGATTGCACAAATAAGCAATTGTGACCGATATTGAGAAGCGTTTTGCTGAATAGGGTTACAACCTGACCAAATGTCATGCGATTTTGTCTGGATGAAAGATAGTGAGAACTCAGTAGCTTGCAATGAATCTGTTGACGAATATTTATTTTGCCGAGTCCCGTTCTCTATTCCATTCCTTCTAGTTGCTTCTCTAGACAGTTTGGCAACAAGTTTAAGGGATGCCGAATGTATGTTGACAATTTCATCACTGGATCTGACTCGAAAAGTGATGCTTTTCTAACATATACACAAGCATGGTACATTTTCAATGACGCATCGATGAACCCTAGAGAATGGTTATCAAACAGTTCCATAGCAAATATTTTTCATCGATCCCATATAGCAATTCCCTGGTCTATGAGTGTTTTAGGTTACACTTGGGCTATCGAGATCGAGAATGATGCGTTTACTCTGACATTCGATTCACTTACTATTGTTTAACGGTTTCTTCAGTTTTCGACCCTTTTGACCCAAATTCTCTAGTTGCTTTAAATGCATGGGGAAAGCAATTTATTTCGTCTGTCTGGAAACGTGGTTTCAATTGAGACGAAAAAATAATTGAACAAGATAAACGTGTCTTATAAAAGGTAAGACAACAAGAAAGAAACATTTGGCTTGCACAGGTGAAGCAGCTTACAATTTCAAAGTTGGAGTTGATGGCCGTCTTGCTTAATGTGCGGTTTTTAACGTATCAGCAGTTGGATCTTGAAGCTGTGCAAACGTTTCTATAGACTGATGCAAACACAATTTATTTTGAACTTTGGTTCGCCAGAGAAAGAGCAACCAATTTTCATAAGAAATAGAGTTCCTGAAATTAAAGGTCATACATACGTTACATTTGGCTATGCTTCAACGAAGGAAAATCCTGCAGATGTTTAAATAATGCAATGAAAACTAGTCGGGGAACAAGTGCTGAGAAAGTTTGCATTGCGGGGGTCGGGACCCATGTGGTAATTGACGAAATTGAATGAATGGCCAAAATCAGATATAAGTGATAAAACAACTCAAAGCGAGAACGAAACAAAAAAGTGTAGATAATTCTGTGGATTTAATTGAGTCAAATGCTGCGAATGATGAACTTCCTGCTCTGAGTGCAGTTCTGATTTATTTGGACTTAACATCGAAGACTTTTCGACTATGACCAAGTTTATACGCTTGGCAGAATATGTTTTTGCTGTTCGTAAGATACTTAACAAAGGATAAACAAAAAAGGCAGTGGCTATCTTACCTTCAATGAATTAAACGATGATCGACTACTTTTTGGCGCTTTGATTTTTACAAGTTTCAAGTTTATTGGCAATATCGGCAATACATAAGCCTTTGGCCATGAACATACACATAGGATGAGATGTACACAAATTGAAAAGGTGACAAATACAAAATAAACTAAACAAAAAAAACACACACGTACATAATATAAAGGACACAATCATAATTTTCTTTATTGTAACTAAGAAGCAACTGCATCAATGCTGGCAGAACGTCGTTGAAAAGCATTGTAAATGTATTTATATACAATTCTAATATTGTTTGTGTTTTTTGAAGACATTAAAACCCTGATTTTTTTCAAGGTATTCGATGAATTGGAAATATTGAATTGTTGACGTAAATCATAATAAAAAGGACAATCAAGCAAAAAATGAAATTCAGACTCAACCATATTAGTATTGCATAGTTAACATTTTCGTTCTAGACGTGCAACATTATTGAACCTTCCAACTTCTATTTCAAGAGAGTGAGAACATAGTCGGAATCTCGATAATGCAATTCTATATTTATCATTAATAATTATTTAAACCGAGATACTTTTCAAAATTTACCTTGAATTGTTTATAATAATTTTACTTTGGTTGTGAATGAATGGTATCAGCCCACTGTTGTACATATTGATCGTGGAGGCGTTGTCTTAATGATATAAAACAAGAATTGTTTATATGATCAGAAGACCAAATATAACTAAAACCGAGGGTGTCTAACACATTCTTTACAGATTTAGACCAGTTATCCTTGGCATTGCAGTAAACAAAACTAGCATCATGAACTTGTTCACAATATTTTGTGATTTTTACATACTCAAAGAGAAAGCAGAAAAAAAAACCAGAGCTTTTTTAGACGATGATACATTATCAGATTTGAACACTCTGAAATAAGCTTTCATACTAGATAGCCATTTGTACGTTCAACGCAAGACATATTCACATAGTTTACAATTACAACCACATATCAGTGTCGGACAAACTATACGCAATGTAGGAACAAACTTCAAAAAAGGTATTAGATAAAGGCACCGCAGCAGTGCGAACAATTTTGTGTCGCTGAGTTAAAGGGAGACAAGACAAATACCCCCACTTACCGAAATCGCATGTTACAGAAGCTATACTTTTTTAAGAACCTAACATGACTAATTTGGATCCTTGTTTGACAAAATAAAACAAAATATACATAAAAGATGTACAGTGTGGCTGTGGCTATTCACTTATTTTGTGACAGGGGGAGTTCAATTGAAATTAGTGCAATATTTAGACTGCGGGAAGGTTTTTTTAGCATTTTATTGCACATAATTGTATACATCAGTAGCAAAGTGATAATGCTTCGCAGTTAATATATTGGCCAGTATAACTGAACAAACAACATTGACATTTTAGACAATGTGATACGTTGCGATACTGCGAAGTATTTTGCAACAGACCAGGCAATAAATGTTCGTTTATCGTTGAGCTATCACCTTGTGGCGGATTCGTGATCTAGTTTAAACGCACTTGACTATAAAGTCCAGGGGTCGCAGGTTCGATTCCCCACCGCACCACTAAACATACATATCGTTTTACGGGAGAGACGTTAAATTGGGTTCCCGTGTGACAGTGCTATACACTGGTGCACGCTATATTACCAGGGTTGCTCTAACCAGGGTTACATTTTGTCTGTTCGTCAAAAACTTAAAATTACTAATACACAATGTACATGCAATCATGTCGGAGCACTCGTCGAATGGGTCTTACCCCGATGAGGGTAGAAAAAACTTACACACCTAACACAAGTGCTGGCACCATTGGTGGATTTATGAACGACTTTGTGGATTTGTAAAGAGAGTAATGAGAAATATAATGGGCTAATGCTGTTGCACTTATACATGAACTACCTCGAAGTAAAAGTGATCTGTCGTGTTGGGGAGGATATTAATTTAAATATAACAATCACTCCATGTCATTAAAAAATGATGCTCTCCCCAAACTAGGGATTCCTGATTTATAATCATAAGACTTAGAAGATGAATATTTACCAAAATTAAATACCGAACCAAAACTAATAAACATGTGGAAAAGGGACACAATATACTGATAGTTGTCTGATAGTTGTGGAGCGATGAGTAGTTATTAAGCTTAGAGGAAGGTTACATAAGGCAGTATGAAAAAACGCAGAATTTAGTCCAAAGAAACTCCGAATATTTTCAATAACTCGGCTAGCGGGTGCAGGAAATTAACTCCTGTTTAACCAGATAATATCAACCCATGAAAATTCGCTATGACGGCCATTTTTACTGTATCCTGTGCGTTGTTGTTATGAGTAATTAAGTCATGGTAAAGTAAAGTATGGTCATGATCATCACGACTTGTTAAGTTCATATTTGAGTTAGATTTTACATTCGAAAGCCGAATATTGTCCCCATGTGTAGGATATTTTTATTATTTAAACATCTATTTTAATTTCAGGTGCTTTACATAAGATTTAAATGCCCTCAGACAACGCGCGCTATTCCGCGCAGAACTCACAGAGTTCTATGTGAAATAGATGATTACCAAATGATGAAGACCGACACAAATCTGCTTCTAAATAATTACAGAGAATAAAGGCATTGCAATTTTGAAAAAAAATCCTTGACTGTTTTGGCCCACAAATAAGTGAGAACACCAAATGACGTAAAACCTTTAAACTAATGTCGGGGGTCTTTCGTCAAAATTGATCTAAAGACTCTGAGAATAATATCCGATTGATCCACAATTAAGTGTGAACACCAATACATAATGTAGCCTCCATGCACTTGAGAGTGGGCATTGTTGTGAATACTTCGTTATTTCAAACATTCCCCCTAAGACATATTTTGGTTTGTTTCTGTGATAATTGTTATAAGGACATAAGTCATTGGCCAATGATTTGATATTGCGGTGAATATTTAGTCAATCCAAACATTCCCCTGAAGTATTGATTAGCCAATATTGACAACTTGGTTTGGTTCGGTGATACCTATATTCTACTTGAATTGCTATATTGCCTCATAGTGTTGCACTGTTAGCCAGTGAGACGACCAGTTAACTTTGAACAGTCAAAGTGGATAAAAGGAAACTATAATTAAATAAAACGGGATTTGAAAAAAAATGTCTACATACAAGGTGAGTTTTAGAAATAACTTATGAATCAAATGATATTATAAATGTTTAATTATGTAAAATCCAAAACGTGGCATTTTAAGATAATATTTAACTGTGCCAGCGAAGGCTGATTAGGTAAATAATATTGTTAAAAAAGAGAACAACATATTTTTAATCACATAACGTTTCCATACATTTTAGGTCGATTGGACGGAAAATTGCAATAAAGGTAAATATGAAATAAGGAGCATCGGCGTATATTGTTTTTACTTTTAACAGTGAAATTTAAGTTACATGTACTTAATTCATTAAAACATATGTATGTTCGTTACGATTTAAAGGGACTATTTCATGGTTTGTAAAATGCATTTATTGACGGTTGGAACTCTGCAACAAATGTTGATAAACGCTCAAATATTGTCAACGATCTTGAAAAACGTAATTAACGCTATTTACCTAAAGGTTGTACCGTGATTGGTTGATTGAAATTATCGTGTGATGCTACCGATATATTCGATAAAGGTTAACATTATCAGCTTACTTTCTAGAGGGCGAGTGGTTATGGTGCCAGTTTAGAGTTTTATCTTAACACTTCCAGTCGGGTTCGATTCCCACCACAGCCATTTTTAAATCTGATATTGTATTTTTTTTCTGAATTTTCGGTATCAAGGTGTATAATAATGTTTTATTATGATATAAGAGTTTTCAGATACATGGTCGGGAAGTTTCATTTTTGGTCCAAAAGCGGTCTTATGAATTAAATAATGTACTAACATTGAGTGAGATATACACTCAAACCTCATAAAAGTATGTTAACAATTGTTATATTTAATTATAAAAAAGCTAATAATTTTCACGAAAAGGAAAATAGTGTCCGTTCTATTTATACAGTGGAAACTCACTAAACCGGACAAGGTCCGGACTGGGCAAAATTTCCGGTATAGTGAGGATTCTTGTTGAGTGAGGATTTGATGTACGGAGTAAGTTTACTCAAAATATTAACTGAGTTAACCTTTAAAGGGAAGTTGAAGATCGTAGATTTGAATATTGTTGTAATTTATCCGCACGTTACTTATATCACTCAGTAAAGTTCTGCCTACTTGTTACTGTTCTGTGATGAAAATAAATGTGAACAAGTTGGTAACTTTCAAAGCTTGTTGTTATCAGGAGAATGCGTCTGCCTTTCGCGCGCATGTCAGCATTTAGTTCCCCCAGCCACTCCTTAAACAGGTTGTTATTCATCCACGCTTTCTTTTTGTTTGTGTATTTCACTTTTACCGTTTTTTTCACATTTTTGAAGCACCTAGGGTTTTCCACTTTCCCTATCACTAATGGTTTAAGTTTCTCACCAGACCCACTACAGGCAAAAATAACGGTTATTCTATCCTTAGACACTTTAGTTCCTTTCGTATTTTCCCCTTTGGCGGCTAGAGTTTTATCTGGCAGAGCCCTGTAGTAAAGCCCAGTCTCGTCACAGTTGAAGGCATTTTCAAGAGCATACCCCCCAAAAAATTCCGTGATTTAAATCCATTCACTTTCCCCAAACACTTTGAATTGTTTCACAGAATGGCGAATTTTCCACCGTCCTAATCACCCATTTGACGCCTTAAAATCACTAATTACAAGTTCCTCAGCGAACTTTTCCCGGATGAATGGACCGGCTACATTAATGTTCTTGGCTCGAACTCGGCTCAACCAGTCATACATTAAGTTGTCTAACTGTTGGAATTTGGACTCGTTGTTAAAGCGACATTTCTCAGGAGTAGCGTTTGTTGACCAAAGTTTCTTTAAGACGTCCTTTTTTTATGAGGTCGCCCACTGTTGATTTCCCGAGCGAGAATCTGAAATCGAATGAAACATTTTTAATGCACTGTAATAGCGAAATTAAAACTGAAATTGAAAATAAACAGCAAATTCAAAGATTTCATACAGTAAACATACCTTGATTGTAGGCTTAGGGATTTTCTCAGAATCTCTAATGAGATTCATTTTGTCCTCTAGGGACAGTTCAATTCTTCGACGTTTAGACGGAGTATGAGACATGATTAAAGCACATGCAAAAGTAGTAGATATTAATATTTTGGATCTTTCGGATTGGACGTTAATAAATTGGCGTTAGTTTTTATTTTAGAAAACGTTTGATTGGCTGTTTTATTTTACCTCTGGAAAGTAGAAAAGTTACGCATATTTATTTTCATTCGATCTTTGTTTGTCGTGTGAGACAGTTGTAAGGAAATTTCCCGTCCACCCTACCCTTTGTTTGTTAAGTTGTTGTTTTACATGTTGTATATTGAGATGTGTGTTGTATATTGAGATGTATTGAAATGTAGTTAATAATTTATGGGAAGTATTTATTTGTATAATGTTTAAATTACAATGTTCAGGTAATTTGGCGTATTCATGTGTAGTTTTTTATTTGATTATTTGTACACATATTATAAATTAAAACGTTTTAACGCGACAATATAATACATTAATAAAATATGACTATGAATGGTTATTGTTTTCTTTCTTTTAAGCAGTATACACATTTCATGTAAACAAGTTAAAGAGGGAAGAATAAATTCTTGATTCTTTTCCAAAAGTTAAAGACACATAGAAAAAGGTAATGCATTTAAAGTTATTTGGCCATTTTTCCAACGCGCGCACGACACAATGTCGTAAGGTCAAGGTTTTCAGTTTAATATTTCAGTTTTACAAATAAAATTGAAACTGTTACTTGCAATTTCAAATAAACTTTGCCTTAAACGACCATTCAAGCTGTTAGTTTCGAATAAAAAGATGCAATACTTCATCAATATTCATCAAAGAAGCGATTGTATATAATAATGTTATGTAATATTGCATAGATAAGTTGCCCACAATGAACGCGAAACGTGTTACCATGCCAAGAAGCGTTCGTAGATTTGAATATTGTTGTAATTTATCCGCACGTTACTTATATCAATCAGTAACGTTCTACCTACTTGTTACTGTTCTGTGATGAAAATAAATGTGAACAAGTTGGTAACTTTCAAAGCTTGTTGTTATCAAAGCACCGGTGCACCTTTGTACCCATTTTTTTAATCTTGAAGAGATGTTTGATGAAATACACATGTAACATTAAATATCACATACCTTTTGGACGTTTGTAACCTCATTGACGCCGTTTGGTGGAATATATCTGATTCCTCCCAAAATCATCATTGATGGCAGAGATACCGTTAAAAGTTCCCATCCGAAACAAAAAGTCTGAAGATAGCACACGTTACCACTATCTTCAAGAAAGATGACCCCTTTATATAAAAGACCAATAGGCCAGTCAGTATTTTACCATCAACTTCCAAATTATATGGGCGGACCATGAGTGAGCAACTGATAACCGTAGTCATTTTGATACAATTGTTCATCCTTTATGTCAGCATCAGAACAACATTTGGATGTCTAACTACCTTTTAAAGGCTGGTGGAAGACTGGAAAAAGCCCATGATGAGAACAAATATATAGGTGCAGTTCTAATGGACATCTCAAAAGCATTAGACTGTCTTCCCCATGATCTCAAGACACGCTTAATGCATACGGTATCTCAGCCCCAGCATGTAAACGTATGCACATCTATCTTACAAAGACAAACTTTCTTCAAATTACCAGTAAGTGTGAATCCATCCTAGAAGGCATGCCACAAGGATCAATATTAGGGCCCCTACTCTTCAACATCTTTCTCAATGACATCTTCAACTTTATCAATAAGGCTGCATTGAATACATATGCAGACGACAATACTCTTTAGGTGGCTGATAAAAATCCTGATGTTATTAAGACCTCTCTAGAAGAAAGTAACATTTTGATTTCCAATAAAATGCATGCTAACCCTGACAAATTTCAAGCAATTTGAGTTGGGTCGAAGTCTGTTAAAGAAATAAAGCAATTGAATATTCTTAATCATACTATTGTTTGTGAAGAGAAAGTTAAACTTTTTGGCGTTGAGGTAGATAGTTTATTGAGTTTTGATGCCCAGATTTCTAAAATGTGCAAAAAGCAGCTTCTGAATATCCTTCAAAGACTTAGCATTTTTTTGACAGTCAATACTAAGCTTATTATCTTTAAATCCTATATCAGATCCAAATTCACCTACTGTCCTGTTGTTTGGATTTTTTGTAGCAAGACCAACACAGACTCGATTTTGGAAAAGATTCAATACAGAGCTTTAAAATTTGTTTTAATGATTGTTTTTAATGATAATACCTCAACTTACGAAAATCGTCTTCATTGAGGCCAATTGCCAACATAACATATGAGCAGGTTAAGATACATCGCTATTGAAACTTACAAATGAACGGTATCCTACTAGAATATGTTCAAAACCTTTTAGCTTTTAAGATATGTAAGAGAGAAGATGAGTTTCATTTTGTGTTTAAGTGTTCTAGATTTAGTCAATTAAGACAGACGTATATAAAAAGATACTATAGGGTTAGACCTAGTATGTTTAAGTTTGTACAACTATTATGTACTCAAAATAAAAAAGAGCTACCCATGTTAGCCAAATACGTGTACGAGGCTTTTAAAATAAGATATGATATGTTGGTACATGTGTAGCTACATGTATTGTGATTATGTATGTAAACTTGTTGATATCATTATTATTTGTAAGATTCATATCGATGAATAATACAACATTTATATAGTTTGATATATGCAATTTTGAGTTGTTAATATGTCAAATATTCTGTAATAACAATCAGTACAAAATATCATGCATCACATGTTTCCGTGACTATTATGTTCTTATATTGAACAATATTTAAGACAATATTATGTTCCAAAATAACTTTGTAACGAAATATGTCATATGTTATGTTAAACAACATTTAAAGTCTAGTTATATTAGTTCATCCATAGCTATCCGTTTATTATGTGTCTGCTTACTACATTGTATAATTGTACAATTCATGTATTTGTATGCAATATGTATGTTTATCACGAAAAACTGTATAAGTTTAAGTGAAAATAAAATCTGTTCTGTTCTGTTCTGTTCTGTAATTTTAATCTCAGATATGAAAACTGTGAAGATGTGCCATCAGCAAGAACCACTTAATTTGGGAAGAACTCTGTCCGCTTTAAGGCCATTCAGGTATGGAACAGCCCCCCCCCCCCCCAAAAAAGAAATAAGGTGTTCTTAAAACTACCTGGAATTTAAAGGTTGATCCGCACCTGAATATGTCCCTCTTGTAAATGCTCAATGTGCAAGTAATAATTTATAACTGAAACAAATAAGAAGAAATTGAGAATTATTATGTGTTTTACGGAAACTTAACGGAAAAGGGAGTTTTGTTTTCAGTGGGATGGCCTACACCCACTGGACAAAATGTGGCATTTAAATACCAGCAGGCATTTGAAATATGAATAAAAGTTATCAAATTATTAAACAAGGGCTTATATCTATTAATGATTTTTTTAAATTTATATAAAATATATTGAACACATACAATTTCTTGTGTTTTTCTTCCGGCAAGTATTTGGTTAGGTGTTATGATTTGGCATTTTCAATTAATATTCTTACACAGTGATAGGAGCTAATTTTGTCAGAACAGTGGCCGCGCAGAGGTTTAGGGGTTACCTCTGTGTAAGGATTGACCCCCTCACAAGAGCAACTGTGCCTTTGTACGCTACTGTTTCTGATTATATCAAGAACATCGTGTACTTTTTAAGTTACATGATACAGTAAATACCTCCTTTTAGCAACACTTTTCAAAGAGTTTTTCTAACAAGCTAAATCAACTATAACATTTTTACCAGCTAAACATCACTGTTCCATGCTGTAATTGCCATGTACATAATGTTTCTTACAATTTTGCTGTTTAAAATGTACACGCCTATCATTCAGTTAATACTCTTGAAAGAACTAACCATTTTGCAGTGGTATGTCAACTAGAGGAAACATGCGCGTGTGGACTGACCGTACATTCGGAAAACTAGTTGATGTTATCATTGAATTCAGTGCTCTAATCCATTTTATTGTAATTGTATACATGAATATAATAAGAAACTGCTTTTGTAAATAATACTTCCAATATTTTACCTATTTAAAAGTAAATATGCTTTAATTTCCAGGTCACAAGCTCATTGTCATGTTTTGATATGTTCTGTATGTTTGTTATTCATGTCGGAAAATAGCTCATTGTGCTAATGTTTCTTGTTACCAAATACATGTACCTGACTTAAAATAAAGATTCATGTATTTTGTAACCATTTGTTTATGTTTACGCTCATTAGAGGGTGTGCTAATGTCGAACACCTGTATGTAATATATTTATAAGTCAACGACGGTTAGTCTAGAACCCATTTCCCCCTTATTTAATTTCAAGTATGTGATAGAACACTTCAACACAAAACATTATTCAGCATTTGCAGATGTCTTATCAAAGAATTATTTGCTTTTAATAGTTGTAAATATCACACGCACACATACACGATATCGATTTACCCTAAACTTGGAAATTTAAAAAAGAAAGTTAAACTAATATTAAATAAATGCATTTTATATTGTTTTTGTAATGCATTCCATTAGAATCCATTGTACATTTAACCATGAACAAGAAATCAACTTCTTTCAGATCTGGACGCAATATTTCGTACGCTAGACACAGACGGGAATGGCTGGTTAACGTTCGACGAAGTGAAAGGCTTCGCCCTGCGGCATTTGACCCAGCTAATGGGCCAGAATCCCACAGAGTTGGAGATTATGGGATATTGTGACAAAATAGACAAAAATGGTAAATATGTCGTTTACGTTGTGTATTTTAAGTATATATTGTACAGTAAACATATGCATATGATACCTCTAGAAATAAGAACCTGGTCGTTGGAACCTACGGATCAAATTCTGTTCACATTTCACAAGTACATCATTAATACATACATACATACAGGTAGTCAAGAATTGAAAATAATTGTTAGTAGACATGCACTTCCGGGCAGATGGTTGCGGCATCCCGAGATAGGAGAAGTAAATATGCGCTTTCTGGCAAGTGGCAGTGCCATCTCAAATTATAAGTAGTGAATATGTGCTTTATGGCAAGTGGAAGTGCCATCTCAAAATATGAGTAGTCAATATGTGCTTTCCGGCAAGTGGCAGTGCCATCTCAAAATATGAGTAGTGAACATGTGCTTTCCGGCAAGTGGAAGTGCCATCTCAAAATATGAGTAGTCAATATGTGCTTTCCGGCAAGTGGCAGTGCCATCTCAAAATATGAGTAGTGAATATGTGCTTTATGGCAAGTGGAAGTGCCATCTCAAAATATGAGTAGTCAATATGTGCTTTCCGGCAAGTGGCAGTGCCATCTCAAAATATGAGTAGTGAACATGTGCTTTCCGGCAAGTGGAAGTGCCATCTCAAAATATGAGTAGTCAATATGTGCTTTCCGGCAAGTGGCAGTGCCATCTCAAAATATGAGTAGTGAATATGTTCTGTCAGGCGACGGTGCAATATTCCGAAGAGGATTATTAATTATCTGCCTTCTGGCAGGTGACGGTGCAATCTCGAAGGCGGAGTTAAAGCAGTTCATGGTCGAGTTTATGGAAGTAATGGGGGACCCGGTTACTCGAATTAGATCTGCGACTAAAACCATGATGAAAGTCATAGACAAAGACGGGAATGGCTTGATTGACAAAAATGAATTCAGGTATTCGTATATGACTTTATGTTAACTATATTTTATAGACGATTGTATGATGGGACTGTATTGGCCATCCACGTATGTTAACTATATTGTATAGACGATTGTATGGTGGGACTGTATTGGCCATCCACGTATGTTAACTATATTGTATAGACGATTGTATGGTGGGACTGTATTGGCCATCCACGTATGTTAACTATATTGTATAGACGATTGTATGGTGGGACTGTATTGGCCATCCACGTATGTTAACTATATTGTATAGACGATTGTATGGTGGGATTGTATTGGCCATCCACGTATGTTAACTATATTGTATAGACGATTGTATGGTGGGACTGTATTGGCCATCCACGTATGTTAACTATATTGTATAGACGATTGTATGGTGGGATTGTATTGGCCATCCACGTATGTTAACTATATTGTATAGACGATTGAATGGTGTGACTGTATTGGCCATCCACGTATGTTAACTATATTGTATAGACGATTGTATGGTGGAACTGTATTTGGCCATCCACGTATGTTAACTATATTGTATAGACGATTGTATGGTGGAACTGTATTGGCCATCCACGTATGTTAACTATATTGTATAGACGATTGTATGGTGGAACTGTATTGGCCATCCACGTATGTTAACTATATTGTATAGACGATTGTATGGTGGGACTGTATTGACCACCCACCTATTTTAACTATATTGCATAGATGATTGTATAGTGAATCCGTATTGGCCATCCGCAGATATGAAATATATTGTATAGATTATTCTATGATGGATCTGCATTGACCATTTTTGTTTCATACCAGAGAGTTCATGGAGAAAAACAATTGCAAGTTGGCGGACGATGAGATTGACTCTGTGTTCAGCAACGTTGACCGGGATGGGGATACAGACACGCTAAACGTTGAAGGTATTCGAAGAACGTTTTTTAAACAATTAATGTTACTTCATTTGATTCCTTCGTCATTGATCGTTGATATTTAAATTAGTTTATGCATGTATAACATCACGTGCTACCATATTATCTCTTTATTATGGCTGTTTGTATGTTTCCAGAATTCGTTCAAATCATCTCGATTGGACAGGCAGCGATCGGAAAGACTTTTGATTGCGGACAATAATTTAACATGTTATGAACTGCTACGTGTGGTGATTTTAATGCAAGGACTGGGAATTGGTCAGATTATATAACATTTGTTGAGATACCAGAGCTTCATGATGGCAGTGATATTCTGGATGGAAATATCGAAGACAGTCGTTCCATTCTGTTGTTAACCACTTGGGAATACTTTAAAAAAATACAAGGCATTCTCTTGTTTCATTATAACGGGCGACGTCTTAGAAATATTATTAATAGCACTTACGATAACATTTATCAATCAATAGGGTTGTAGTGTAATATAAGGGGGGGGAGGACGTAATTTGGTTTCATGCAAACATTAAGGGAGAAAAATGCTTCATGGCAAACAAAATTGTGTATTTGGAATGAAAAATACCGATTCTGGGACCAACTTTTGCCTTGTAAGTTGACTTTTTATTTTTATTTTGAAAAATGAATGCGTCCAGTGTGTGGCGAAAAACATATTCTTCAGTCGACATCTTAGTTTGGTATCATAATTATAAAGATAAAAAATATATTGAACTGATTGTGACTCAGGAGGCAATGTTTACAAATAAATGTGTTGCATTTATTCTCATTTCTTTCGTATTTTCTCGGCAAATATGGCATATCTGTGCATGTTGTAGCCGTGCTTGCATATATATATTCCTAACTTCCAAACGTCATGGTTATTACTCGACAGTACACGTTTCCTGGCCGAATGTTTGTACCTAAACCCCCAATATGCTTAGTGCAAGCACATTACCCACATTTTGGTGACAATGCAAACAACCTTCTGCATCATTTCAAAATACAAGTGTGTCCAACTGTTCATGTTGTGCTGTAAAATTAATTACATACCTCCAGACATTAACTTCCGGTCAAGCTCGACAGGTTGTGTTTATGTCAGGCGAGAGTTATAATCGATGATAATATATGTTTACAGTGTTTGTGTCTGAAATAAATTTGTGCATATGTGGTTGTGAATTCTGGGACTATACAAATGGTATGCATTTATCGTTGTGGAATTTGTAAATGTTGACTTTGTGACAGTTTGTCTGTGTATCATTCATGTTGCTATTTATAGTAACGGGTAAACTTTATTTATTTGTGATCAGTGGTCAAAAGAGTGACACTTCGGTCTGGTGACGCGCTCGCTACTCAATAAGAGTAGTATCTACATAGTCTGCGCGCTGTGCTTAGCTTACTTGATTGACAATGGCTGAATGTATATCTTCGGTGATGCGGGCTTCTGAGGCTGCTGACTATGTAGAATCTATCATGTCTACAAATGTAATCTCTGAAGTGACTACCCCTTGTGCCAGTAACCCTAAACGCCATCGGTCTGTGTCGGGTACTTGTGACACTACGTCAACGAAAGCTTAAGGTAGCGTTTCACCTAGTATTCATACCGAACGTACTCCACAGAAAGCGAGGCGAAATTTGTACAAGTCTGGTCCGGAGCCGGCGCCTCGTAAAGTAGTGGTTGATCGAGCAGATGTACATGTTAGCGCCACCCCTACACTCCAACACATGTTTGATAAGCTGTCAGCTGACGTAAATATGATGTATATGTCATTAAACGAACGTTTTGACGAGCTACAGTCTTCGTTGGAGTCTCGCATTGCTAATAAAGTGTTCCAGTTACTTGATAAACGTGTAAATAGCAAGCTTGGCAGAATAAAGCGTGACGTTGATAATAAATTCGATTCTTTCAAAGAGTCCATGAAGGCAGAGCTTACAGCAGACATGGTTGATATACGGGAACAGATCTCATCGTTGTCTTCGTCTGCTCCCACTGTTTCTACTGGAGCACCGGAAATTTCTCAGGACAGTTCACTGAACATTGTTATTCGTAACCTACCTGAGAGTGTAAGTGAAAGTACACAGGCGAAGGTAAATGGTCTTATCAAAGATGGTTTGAGGCTATCAAATATAACCATTAGCAGGGCTGATCGCCGCAAATCGTGCACAACATCTAAGCCTGGTGTAGTCGTGGCAACATTGAAATCGCGGGCAGACAAACAGGCGTTAATGAAGGCCAAATCCCAGCTAAGAAACAGCCGCCAATTTTCAAATGTGCATATAAACAATGATTTGGCTCCTGCGGAACGTGCGGCTAGTAGAAACTTTGCTACCATTTTGGGCGCTCTAAAATCGAGCGATCTTGCTATGAAAGGATCTCGGGTTATACAGCGAACCGATGATAGGCGCTGGAACCATGCACACGATAAGGGGCCGCGCGACAATCGTAATTCACGCCGTGACAATTATTACATGGGAGATGGTCAGCGCAACAATCGCGACAGTACTCCTAATAATCGGGATGACTGTTGCGAAAATCGCCAGTCGGACACACGGGGTCAGTGGAACACTGTCAGCGGTCGAGGAGGTTCTCGTTGTAGCTTTAGCGGCCACAACCGTGGTCGTAGATAGATAAGCGCCGGGTTTTGGAATGTGCGAGGCTGGAAAACAGACGCTAATTCTGACAACCATATACTACGATCTTCCTGTGTTCTAACTTTGAACTTAGATATAGGTATTGCCGAGAGCCATTTACTTGGTAATGAGGAGATCTATATTGATGGCTATTCATGGTATGGCCATAATAGGACACATATTCACAGGAACGCAAAGACTGGTTCTGGAGGTGTCGGTTTCTTTATTAGAAACTCCTTACTTAGTGAATTTAATGTATCAGTGGTTGACAATTTTAATGAAGGTATTCTATTACTAAAATTAGCTAATAAGCATAGTGATATGGTTATTTTGCCTTGTGTCTGTTATTTACCGCCCGAAAATTCTTCCAGAATGTTTGATGTAAACCATTTTTATGATTCATTAGTCTCTTTGATTTATCAATATAGAGATATTGGAACAATGTATATATGTGGAGATTTTAATAGCAGATGTGGAGATAATGATGACTTTATCCATGGTATTGATGATGTTATTGACTGGGAAGTTATTGATTTTACTATGAACAAGTATGGGGAACTGCTTTTAGACTTTTTAATTAATGCAAACATGTGTATGTTAAATGGCCGAAATAACGCATGTAATAACTTTACTTCTGTATCGACTAAAGGAAAGTCTGTAGTTGATTATTGTTTTGTGAGCCACGAAAAGCTATCGGGTTTTGTTCAGTTTAATGTAATTCAGGTCACAGATCTCATAAACAGATCGGGTATAATTGCAACAGTCACATCAAGTGCACTACCTGACCACTCTTTATTGGTGTGGGATATTTTACTAGAATGTGATGTTTATAACAGTTCTGTAAATTACTCTTACGCATCTAGTTATACAAAATATGGTGTTAAAAATGTACCAGGTGATTCTATGCTTGATGTTGAAACATTATACCATGTTAACAATACCATTTCCAAACTCAAGACAGGTTTTCAGACACAAACGGATATAAATGGGGTGTGCAATGATTGGTGTAATATTATTAGCCATAATATGAATAGTAAATTGCCAAGTAAAGTTATAAAATTTGGTTCTAATAACAAGAAACGACGTCCCGGGAAACCTTGGTGGTCTGATACTTTAACTGAGGTTTGGAATAACGTATGTATTGCAGAGAAGGCATGGCTATCTTGCGCTGATATTTGTATTAAGAAAACTCTTAAAACTGTTTATATAGATAAACGTAAACTATTTGATCGTCAAGTACAACGTGCTAAACGGTTATACTGGATTACATTACAAACGCAATTGCTTGATGAATGTAATGTTGACTCTTCGAAGTTTTGGAAGTCAGTTGGTAAAATAGGTGTCAACGTCACAACCAGCAATGCTATCCCAATGGAGGTTGTTATGCCAGATGGTTCTATTTCCAATGATGTAAATACTGTCCTTAACAAATGGAAACATGATTTTAGCTCACTGTTTAATACTTCAAATTATTTATCTGTTGGCAGTCAAAGTAGTGTTAATGATCGAAATAGTTATGTTACTAATGATGGAAATATGGATCCTTGTTTCATTGATGGTATATCAGTCCTGGAAGTCAGAAATGCATTAATGTCTGTAAATAAAGGCAAAGCATGTGGAGTAGACAATATTCCTGTAGAGGTATTGAATAATGATGCGTCTGTTTTTTTTCTTCACGTACTGTTTAGCATTTGTTTTGACAAGGGTATTGTCCCGTCACTCACTGTGGAGTAAGTGCATCATTAATCCTATACCTAAATCGTCCACGGCGGATAAAAGAGATTCCTTATCGTATAGGGGCATTTCCCTGGCGTCATCAATGTACAAATTGTATTGTCATGTGTTAAACAGCAGGCTAAGCAAATGGTCTGAAGAAAATAATATAGTTTCTGATGAGCAGAATGGCTTCAGGAAACGTAGAAGCACGACTGATCACATTATGTCTTTATATAATATTCTTGATACAAGGAAGAAGTCTCGTAAATCTACCTTTTGTGCCTTTATTGATTTTAGAAAAGCATATGATACTATTGATAGAAATATTCTATGGAATAGGCTATCCGATCTAGGTATTGGTGGTAAAATGTTTACAGCTTTAAAGTCCATTTATAATACGGTTTCCTCTTGTGTCAGGGTTAATTCCCTTAAAACTGAATGGTTTGATGTAGATTGTGGCCTAAGACAGAGTTGTATTCAATCGCCTGTATTGTTTAATTTATTCACTAATGATTTGTCAATTTATCTCAAATCGTTTGGTGTTGGTGTGCCTGTTAATGACGACAGAGTCTGTATTATTATGTATGCTGATGACATTGTACTGTTAGCCGAGTCCGCAGACGAAATGCAGTTACTTTTGTCTGCCTTGGGTGACTGGTGTTCTATAAACAATATGCATGTTAATTCTACTAAGAGCAACAAAGTCCATTTTAGATCCAATTCAGTAACACGTACAACTTTTAATTGTGTGTCTGGTTCTAGTCAGCTAACAACGGCAGATAGATATACTTACCTTGGTGTGGTTTTTCACGAACACTTAGATCTAAATGTTACTGTCAAGTCTGTTGCTCAAAGTGCAAGTCGAGCCCTAGGTTTACTGATTGCTAAATGTAAGATTATTGGAGGACTCCCATACGATGTATTTACAAAACTGTATGACGCAGTTGTTTGGCCTGTTGTTGGTTATAGTGCTCCTCTTTGGGGATACCAGTTATACGCTTGTATTGAAGCTGTACACAACAGGGCTCAGAGACTTTTCCTTGGTGTTGGTAAATATACGCCTCACGATGGGTTGGCTGGTGAAATGGGTTGGAAACCCCCGATAGTTCGCCAGTGGAAAAGTATATCACTGTACTGGTCAAAGATAGCATGTATGGACGATTACAGGTTTAACAAACGCACTGCACTCTGGGCATACAGCAATGCAACTCAACTGTGCAAAAACTGGTTTTATTATGTAAAGTCCTTTCTTTTGACAAATGACTTAAATATGTATTTACGTTTAGATGGTCACATTTGTGCTAGATTCGTGCAAGTTGTTGAGGAACGTGTATATCATAATTTCAAGAGCAAATGGTATGATATATTGCAGAACATTATTGGGTCTTCTGGGCATGGTCAAAATAAGCTAAGACTGTATAGGACTTTTAAGTCTGAATATGTAGCTGAACAAAATTGTAAAATAATTTTGCCTCTTGCCCATCGGTCAGCTTTTAGTAAATTTAGACTCGGGGTTGCCCCAATTCGTATTGAAACTGGTCGGTATGAAGGCCTGAATGTTGAAAGTAGAATTTCCCCTTTTTGTGGAAATAATTCTATAGAAAGTGAGTTGAACGTTATGTTGCACTGTTATGTTTACAATTATCTAAGGGAAGACTTATATACTAAGGCTTTAATGAAATATAACATATTTAGTGATATGCAAGATAGTGATAAATATAATTACCTGTTTCCAGCACAGATCCAACAATGATAGGGACCTGTGCCAAAACCTGTTACAAAGGCGTCGTTTTTTACTTTGTAAATAAAGTTACTCTTTTATTAGCATCTTTACTATGTATGTTTTATTATGTTGTCATGCTTTCAAACATTTTTGCTAATAAATTATATTATTTTAGCTCATTTAATATTGTTTGTTTTGTTTTTTTGTTTTGTTTTTTTAAAAAAAAGAAACTATTAATTTTTATATTTACTACTCGATATGAAATATTTAATGATAATTTTAGCAAATCTGTTAGCTTTTAGAATACATGTACATGAATATTGTGTAGATATGTAAAATATTATTGTAAAAGGTCATGGACCATCTCTTATAATTCCGAATGGAATGGCATTGCACTGTTCCTAAATGTTATTTTACATTGTATATATTTTATGGTATGTGCAATGATGAGATGTAAATAAAGATATAAACTACCTCTGACCTACTAGATTGTATGTGTATGTTAATTTTGCCAAGAAAGGCGTCAAGAAGTATCAAGTGTTAGACATTATTACTGAGTACTTAATTTAGTAAAACTTATTATTTACTTATTTTTAAACAAAAATATGTTGTTTTTAATGAGTAACAATATTTTTTTTAGACATATGACAGATATTAATGAAAATGGTATGCTTAACCAACCGTTTTATTTGGAATGAAAATGTAACCTATATTACATGGTATATATGAATCTGGCCGTCTCATAGGTCAATTTATATTTAAGGGTATGCTTTACTAAGCGTATGGATATTGATTTTAAAATGTCAGATTTATTGGGTTCGCATTTTTTAACAAAAACACACACTCTTTTATTATTCATTTTTAAAGCTTTGTTGTTTTTTTTCACTGTAAAAAATATTGAGTTCGTAAGTATACGTATACACCATGGAAAATGGAAAATACAAACGAAACTTGAAAAAAACATACATCACATTGGCGAACTGAATCTCCTAATGTTAAATTTACTTCAATTTTGTTCATATCATCATGAACACATTCTGAGGCGTTTCAAATGCATTTTCGTATAACTGATTGCGATTTGTTTTTGCAATGTTTCAATCTAGAAAATTGCTTAGTTTTGTGTTCATCTGGCATTGTCTTCATACCGTGACCGGTGAAAAAACATATTTTGACCCACATAAAATCACGACAATGGTCGCTGTCCTTGAGTGACTCCTTTTCTGTAAAATACTGACACCCCCCCCCCCCTCCCCCCACACACACCCCAAATAATAACAGTCACCCAACGATCGTTACTGTAAATAGGTATTTAACCCCACCGAACAGAACCGACTATGTTGGTCATTTAAGACGTGTGCTCTTAAGTCTTAGTAATACAGGTGGTAATGCTGCAGCTATTGCTGTTGATACTACCACTACTGCTTCTGCTATTGCCACTGTCAACACAACCGCCACAACACCACCGTCACCACCACCACAACCACCACCACCACCGATGATGATGATGATGATGATGATGATGATGATGATGATGATGATGATGATGATGATGATACCCCTAAAACTACTGCCGCTCCTGCTGAATTGTTGTTGTTGCTGTTGCCACTTCTACAACAACAGCTACTACTATTCCTTCTACTTACTATCATATAACTACTACTGATGCTGCTAATCTCGCGTAAATCAACTATATGTTGCTGTGAATGAAGGAACTAAGCTTGTTGTATCAATGCGAAGGCCCTTCATTTATCTATTTATAATGAGCGCAAATTACAATGAACCCTTAAAGGGACTGTACACCAGATTCGCACCAAAAGTTTTTTTTCTGTAACGAATCTCAGGACAATTATCTAATGGAATATGTCACGATTTGATATCATAAATGTAAAAAAAGTACCAAAATGTAAAAAAAAAATGTGTCGGAGACCGGGTTCGAACCCGTGTCGCCAAAATTGCAGTCTAGCGTCGTATCCACTGAGCTACGACGGCTTACTCTATTAATTACACAATTAAGCTTTACACGTACCTCGGTAATATCACGTGATTACACAGACTAGCCAATCACGCATAAGGAATGAATTTTACCTGGTAGACATACCCAGTAATCTTTTTAATGGAAACATACGAAATAACTGCTAAACTTAAATAAATTGTAAACTATGTGGTACTTCTGTTAGTAAGTTTCAATGCATTGTACACATCGATGCCAAGTTTATGTCAGTGTTCGACAATTTTTTTTTTTCGCTATTTTATCATACGGAGTACAGCCCCTTTAAGCAGATTTTCGACATCCACAGATAAACGACTCCCCGGTATCATTTTATTCAATATACATGAGCCATAACATTTTGATAAGTTTGTCTGGGGTTCGTGATTCTATTTGGGTCAAAATACATCCTCACGCCAGCCAAATCCTAATAGCCTCTTATATAACAATACCGTAATCAAGTTGTTAAATTAAACGAATTGATTACGGTATTGTTCTATAAGAGGCTATTAGGATTTGGCCGGCGTGAGGAAAATATTTAGCTGTTGGGGAACTAAGAAATATAGTTAGTACATTTGTACATGATGTTTTCAATCTTTAAACATATAATAATTCAAGAGTGTGGTTTAGATAGTTAAATATTGTTATCAAATAGATTGTTCATAAACAATATCAAAGATGTAATGCTTAGCTTAGTTAATTAATAATTATACTTTTTACTAGTTAAGAAAATCAATACTTAATAATAAACTATTATTAATTTTTTTGTTTTATTTTTGACAAGTGTCGTAATAAACAAAATGAGTGAAGCGTTAAACCTAAGAAACATGCACTATAGAAAGATTTTTCCGAAAAATGAACAAAATTATTGCTCCCCTGAATTTCATGCTGGTCGTAATGGCCATTAAATGAAATGAATTAGCTGTTACAGCAGATAACTGATAAAAAATACATGGAGAACCAAGTCAGCCCTTTAACCCTTAGCACAAAACCACTGTATGGAACATAATGCATACGCTGCTAAAATCCAGGCATATGCTGGCATACAGGGGTTTCCTTCTTAATCAAAAATTGGATAGGATTTCTTGGCATGAATTGGTAATATAGAGCTTAATATTGAGTGTTCTATTTTCAATGCCGGTTGGTATACAAACGCCTGCATGACGGTTCCCAAAGGCTATGCTCACGAAAAGGAGAAAGAGTATGCTACATTCACATGAATATGTTACAATTTCATTTGCGTTTTTCTGCGTTTTCTTTAATTAAAATCTCAGCAAATGACCACATTGACTGGTGATGTCATTAATAAACTCGGCTTAGCCCTTGCTCACTGTTTTAATTGGTCTCCATTTCTTTCCAATCTCGTGCTTCAAACACTATGCCGTATAGTATGTCATTTTATTCCGACAATGTTTACTTGGCAGTTAATAAATTTGTAATAACAGTTGTAATTTGTCAAAAAGACAAAAAAAAAACAGTGGCGTTGAGACGCCTCGAACAGCCTTAAAGGAACGTTAACGGAGTACACCATATCATTAATTTAACATTTAAATACTATTTGCATGTATGTTGTACTTCTAAAGGTTATAATAACTCGACTTGAAAACCATCAGTCTTGAAATGTTCAGGTTATACTAACGTACCGGGCTATGATCCTGATATAGATCGAGGAGTACAATGTTCATGTGACAATACTTATTACTAACGTGCACGTGATACTGCACAGTTTTGATAAATTGAATTCATTTAAAGGGTCTATTAAAGGGACTATTTTCCAGACCATTATAAGATACGAATTAAAGAAATTCATGACGATTTCAAAGATGTTATGTTTTAGTATATATATATGATGTCAGTATTATTATCAATGCAATTAAACTCGTTTCAAGGAAATTAGAAAAGTTATTGTATGTTTTTACACGTCAACGATTCTCTACGAGAATGCTGAACCTACACGCAGATAGTAGGACGGATCTGATAGGTTGTCCCTTTTACTGCCTCTAATATACGTCATACAAGGACGTTAGTACTGTAGTTTTAATAATAATAATAATAATAATAATAATAATAATAATAATAATAATAATAATAATAATAATAATAATAATATTTAATCCACACAATAGGATTGCATGTGTTCAATGAATATAACAACGGTGTTGCATACGTGATTTGAAAAGCTCATCAATGAACAACAAACACTTCATATATACGGATAGTTCAATAAAATGTTTCCTTAGATTAAGTCGGAAACTAATTGACAATTTAACGTTGACTCCGATCATGCATTTGTTAAACATGGATACATTTTACTTTCTCAGCTTGGTGTTTTCGGCCATTGTCATTAAAGGTAAGAATTATCTCTTAACAGTTCCTGTATTGCTGCAAGTTTCTTTGCAAGCCAAATTCTTATATATTTTCCTCACAAAAACCTATAAATCATTATGAAAATATGAAAAATGTTTGCCCGTCCGGAGTATCTGCTCGCATTAAATAAACATGTATAGTTTTCATGAAACAATAATAAAAAAACGAACAAAAAAAAAACCCGTAACGTATAGATATAATTACATTCGGCGCGCGATCGGGGAAAAGTTGTCGCTGTAGCCTTATCATACTATAATAAAAAAAAATCATACATGTAGTATAATATAGTACAAATAATGCCATAAATGTGTTCATTCATCGAGAAGCCCCATTGGGGTAGTTCCAATAAATGATGCTTTATTATAATGTAGATACATCGTCGGATACCCCCGATATACAGTACGCTATGCTTTGTTGTATGAAGTGTAACGGAAGAAAGTACCGTGGTTGCCGACGATGTGTAGATAGAGCATCATGAATAGCTTATAATTATAGAGTATAAATTCTGGATCATATTATGGTTGTCCCCAATTATCACCCGGACAGGTGCGTGTGAGCGGTGTTACGAGTGCACCACGCTGCGGGATGGGAAGGTGTGTGGCGACATGTTCATAGCTTCCACCGCCCACAACCTCAACATGTCCACTCCCGCCGACTGCCTTACGTGCGGCAAGATAGCCTTTTTTCTAGGCAGGGTGAAAGGTATGTGGTTGTCAGAAAAATACGTATATAGATATGCCGTCTAGTCAAGGAATTGTGCATTAAATATTCAAGATCGTGGCTTTAATGAAACATATCATCGCCATCTATACATTCAGTTGAATTTGATAAGATACAGCAAAGAGAAAAAAGAATATAATACAATTATACAAGTGAACACACATTCTATGAAGTTACAAAACATGTTAAAACAAATACCATTATCTTACGTTTTATAACAATCGTGTCACGATTTTGAAGCAGGGCTAATAAATGTATTATTTGTGATATATGGACGTTGACAGAAACATTATGTTGTCTGTGGTGACTTGTTTTAAGTGGTAGCGCGGATCTGTGAGCGGCAGTGGCAGGCGACGGCCTGCGACCACAGCCCGGCTACAAACAACCGGAGATCCCCCAACGAGTGCTACTGCAACTCAGATCTCTGCAACACTTCCGGCCGCCTGGTTGCCTCCACGGGGACGTTCGCAATTCATATTATTTTCGGATTTGCCTACTTGAAGTTCCTTTACTGATGATATATGACCAGTAATCTATTTCACCACACGTCCGTTCTCATTATTTTCACAATCGGGAAGACAGTGGTCGTATATTTCAACGCTAAAAATACACGGATTTAAAGACATTTTATTTTATTTTTCTCTTCATCACAATAGTTACAAATTACTTATCAAAGCGCTGGAAAAAACTTGAGGTATTTACTGCATTGACACAAGTGATCATACATTTGAATGAAAGGCCGGTATTCTATGTTCACGATTTCCGCATCCGTATTCTGCACATGTTTTACACATCATTATTTCAAAACGGACGCCGTGTGAATGCGGATTGGATGCGTGTGGCAGGATCCGGACATATGGAATAGATTAAACGGTAATTAACCTGTTTATTTTTCCATATGCTGATAGTGTGCCCATGGAATACCGACGTTTATGGTCATGCTTTTCATTTCAGGCAAAAAAAACACAAATATTTTCCCGCTATGAGTTCATTCTCGTCATAGAAGCTAAAGCATGTCAGAATTATATTGAGTTGTATGTTATGTATGTTATTATACATTGTACTTAGAAACGTTTTCCTTTGAATACAAAAAAACAACACTTTAATACCTTGACATTCAATTCTCACTGGATCGTATGAACAAATTGATTGGTTATTTCTACTGATAATCGATATACAATTGATCCATTGTTAATAAACATTGATAACTTCAGGGTTGTTTTCCTTTTTGATGAAAATAAATAAAAAAAAAGCTCTTGGAAATGAGATCAGATTTTCAAGCTTTGGGCGTCAAAAGAAAGACCAACATAATTTTAATGTTTTTTTCAACTGATATATTAGCTTCGATGTCCTTTTTTAGATGTAAAACATTATAAACAGAAAATAATATCGTTTTCACGCGACCGGGGATTAAACGAATGCGAGGTACCGCATTCAAAGCGAACACTCAGCGTCCATTGTCGTATGATGCTGTAAAACGTTAGAAACGATATTGATCAACTCGACTGCGCTATTACCATTGAGGACATTAGTAAAACTATAAAAGTGATGTCCCGTTACAAGTCATGTGACTACGATAATAATGTAGCGGACTTTTTCATAGATGCGAATGATTTTATTTCACCATATTTATGTACTATCTTTAAATAATTATATATATGACAATTGTGTTTACCCTAAATCTTGGTCTAAGGGAGCTATTGTCCCAATATTCAAGAAGGGGGATAAATCGGATCCTGCTAATTACAGAGGTATTACATTAGTTAATGTTACTTCTAAAATATTTTCTTTAATTTGGAGGAATAGAATAAAAAGTTGGTGTGAACTGAACAATAAGTTTAGTGATTGCCAGTTTGGTTTTCGTGATAAGCATTCTACAGCTGATTTTCCTAGTGAAGCGTGAAGAGTGAAGACATGGAATGTTTTTCTCCGGGGAATATTAGTGATTTAAATTAAATAAAACTGGATTATTAAACTTATTTGGACAGCAGTGTATTGTGTAAACATCAGGCTTCATGTCAGATAACGAAAAAAAGAAAAACAAAAAATCTAACAAGAGGAAAAAGAGTGAAAAGAGAAAGGCGAGTAATTCACTATCGAGTAGCCATCTTGAAAACAGTGACCATGCCGCTTCGGGTAACACGTGCATAAATTTTGATCCGGATTTCGCCAATAATTCACAAGCGTATGTAACAAGTGTTATGAATTCCAATCAATCACCAGTGCTTAACTATGGACAACCATTTCAATATGGATTCAACCCTCAGTCACCGGGTGTATTCACGGCGTCAACACCACAGAGTAACGCCCCACCCCCATGGGCTCTAGAAATTATGTCGGACATTAAATCAATTAAAACAGTTATACCTAAAATTGACCAAATTGAACAGGCCCTAGGAAGTATCAAATTAAAGTTGTCGGCTTTTGATGAGAGAATGAGTTCGGTGGAAAGGAAAGTCAACGACATTGAAAAGGCATGCAGCTTCGTAAGTGAAGAAAATGACTCACGAAAAACAGAGGTAAATTCAATTCAAAAACAAGTGAAACAAATAGACACATTTTGTAAAAATGCCGATTCGGCGATACATTCATTTCAACAGGAAGCAGAAAGGGCCAAAGAGGAACTCTTAGACATGAAAGCGCGGTCGATGCGAGACAACCTTTTATTTTACGGGGTATCTGAATGTGCCCCTGAGAATAATGAGAACTGTGAGGAGCTCATCAAGGCTCATCAATAAAGATGAAATTACAGCTTGAAACAGAGGGTATGATTTTCGACCGTGCTCATCGACTCGGGGCGAAGGCAGCTGGTAAGACTCGTCCCATTGTGGTTAAATTCCACAACTACAAATCAAGAGAGGCCGTTAGGTTAAAATCCCTCGAACCGCCCATCAAAGATGCCCTGAAGAGCTCCGGCCATGGCATCGGAGTGCAATCCCTACAGGAGTACCGTGACGCTCGGAAGGCATTCTACCCTATCGTGAAGGACGCCGAAGAACATGGAAACACCGCCCGTATCACCGGAAATAAACTCTATATAAATAGAAAATTAACAAAAAAGTTTGTAAACGGCAAACTCTGTGAACATAAAACCAATAGTGCATAGGACAGTCAAGAGGAGCCAGAATTAAGAATTATATCATGGAACATTAATGGTCTTTCGAGAAAATTTTTAGACACTGACTTTTTAGACATTGTTAATAAGTATGATGTTATATTTTTATCAGAAACTTGGATTTCTAAACACACCTGTTTAAATCTAAATATTAAAGATTATTTTTGTGAGCATTTAAATGGAAATAAGTCATACAACACAAAGAAAGGCCGTTTTAGCGGTGGCCTATCAATTTATTATCACCAATCATTAAGCAAGTATTTTGAAATTGCAGAAAAAAACCAACATGGTATAATTTGGATAAAGATAAGTAAAAATTTATTTAATTTTGAAGAAGATGTATATATTTGCAACACATACATTCCTCCAAGTAACTCTAATATACTAAGTAATGATCAATTTGATTTTTTCGAAGAAATAGAAGTTGGTTTTGAAAAGTATTCTCAACTTGGTAAATGTTTTGTTGTAGGGGATCTTAATAGCAGAAGCTCTAATGTTATAGATTACCTTACATTTGACAGGTATATTGACAATGATAATCAGCTGTCAGATTATGTTCACATTTCACCACGTGATTCAAAAGATCACGTGCTAGATACACACGGTAAACGCCTGATCGAGTTATGTCAGTCCACATCTTATATTATTGGTAATGGTCGGCTGCACAGCGATCACGGTGTTGGCGAATATACATTTCATTCAATGAATGGATCAAGCGTAGTTGATTATTTAATACTTAAGCCTCAGGATATCATACATGTCTCGGACTTTCAAATACTTGATCCAAACGAATTTTCCGATCATTCAGGGATCGTTTTCTCTTTTAATAAGCGGATTGAGAAAAATAATACCAATGATAATATTATTAATAATAATGATAATAAAATCAAATGGAATCAATCAAAAAATGAGGAACTTAAAAGAAATTTGTTACTAAAAAGTGATCAATTGTCTTTACTAGTAGAACAATTAAACACTAATATAAATATTGACGGTATAACGAATTCGTTCATACAGATAATTCAAGATTCGTCATCGTGTATGTCTGCCAAAGAACAAAATAATATAACTACAAGAAAATCACATCCAAACAAAAAGCCGTGGTTTAATGCAGAATGTTTTAATGCTAGAGCTCATTTTAAAAAGGCTAGAAATAAATTTGTTCGTAATAAAAGATGTGCTAACTTACGGCATGAATACATTGAAGCAAAGCATTGCTACAATAGGTTGAAAAGAAAACATAAGACTAAATTTAATATAAAAGAAAAAGAAATTTTGGCAAACCTGAGTAAATCAAAACCCAAGGAATTTTGGAATAAAATTAAATGCGTCAGACTTATATGACCATTTCAAAACATTATATAGTACTTCAGACTATAATGAAAACCAAGAATTAAGAACAAACATTAGCGATGAGTATCTTGACAAAGAAATAACATTGGCAGAAATTAAAGTATCTGTTTTTTTCCCAAAACAATAATAAAAGTAGCGGTTTGGATGGAATAGTCGCGGAAATTTATAAAACTATATTTACAGATATATCACAATTTCTATCGAAACTATTCAATCGCATCTTTTCTATAGGAGAATACCCCAGATCCTTTGGGGATGGTATAATAGTACCTGTTTTTAAGGGGGGAAATGTAGACGAACCAAAGAATTATAGAGGAATAACTCTCATTAATATTCTTTCGAAAATATATATATTCTCAAATATTACTTAATAGACTAACAACGTGGAGTAGTATTAATAATAAAATTATCGAAAATCAATTTGGATTTCAAAAAGGAAAGTCTACGATTGATTGTGTGTATATTTTACATTCAATTATAGCAAAAACACTTTCCTCAAAGATGAAACTGTATTGTTGTTTTGTTGACTATGAGAAGTGTTTTGATAAAATCACAAGATCACATCTATTCTATAAGTTAATAACTAACGTGTGTTTGTGCGCAACATCTCTGTGCGCAAACCAGACCATAGTCTTTCGCAAAGCAGTTCATTACGATTTGTCAATGGGATGCGGCCGCTGTCAAAAGCTTGCGTCAAAGCCGACTCGAGCCGACAACCAAAAGATGTGACAGACTCATCTGGTCTTTGAGCCAAATTGAAAAACTCCTTCATAGATAAAGACTTTTGAGAATGTTTATACAGTGGATTTCTTTGTTTCTGAATAATACTGAAACTGCTGTTCAAATGAATGGTTTTCTGTCAAATTTCTTTAAAATTGGGAGAGGGTGTAGACAGGGAGACCCGATAAGCCCTTATATTTTTATTTTGTGTGCTGAAATTTTATCAATAAAAATAAGAAATTGTAAATCTATCAAGGGCATTTCAGTGAACGGTGTTGAATACAAAATATCTCAATTTGCAGATGATACATCTCTGTTACTTGATGGATCAGATTTATCATTGAATGCTACCTTAAAATTATTACATGATTTTTCTTTATATTCTGGCTTGAAAATTAACTTTGATAAGACACATTTAATATGGATTGGTTCCCTAAAATATAGCACAAGGTCAATTAAAACAAAATATAAATTGATCTGGGGAGCTACACAGTTTAAATTATTAGGTTTGATTTTTGATGTAGATCTTAGAAAAATGATAGAATTAAATTTTACTAGCAAACTAGAAAAGGTGAAGATATGTATCAGTTATTGGAAAAGATAACTCCAATTGGAAAGATCACTGTTGTAAAATCATTGTTATTACCCATTTTTACACATCTTTTTATGTCATTGCCAAACCCTAGTACACATGTGTTCAATAAAATCATAAATATGTTCTATGATTTCATTTGGGATGGACCCCATAAGATAAAAAAACTCTGTTTTAGTAAAAGAGTACAGTAATGGAGGTCTAAAAATGATAGATGTCGTAGCATATTGTAATAGCTTAAAACTCTCTTGGCTTAGAAAATTTGTGAATAGTGAAGGAAAATGTTATGTGTTAATGAACTCATTGTTTGATGTCTGTAAAGTATTTAATACAGGAAAATTGTTTGCTGAAAGTATAATAAAGAAATTAAAAAATGATTTTTGGATTGATGTACTAAACATATTTAATAGCTACATTGATAAATTATCCACTGATACTGTTGAGAATATACTAGATACACCTTTGTTTTACAACCATCATTTGAAGATTGTTAATAAAGGTATTTTTGTCAAAAGTCTTTATAATAGAGGAATACGTTTTATTAAAGATATTGTTGATGATACAGGCAAATTTGTAACAAAGAGATACTTAGAGAATTGTACAGGGACAAATATAAATTTCATATTGTTTGAAGGTTTAATTAGAGTTGTTAAGAACTACATTAAAACATGTAAAATAACATTTAGTAATAATGATAGAACTCAAAACCCATCAATGTCATGTTATGTTAAGGATATTTTGCTTGAAACCAAAGGAAGTAAAAAAGTTTATAATGAATTGATAAAAAATAAGGATACTCCAACATGTCAGGCTAAATGGGACATTGTTTTCCAGGATGTAAATTGGAAAAAGATCTACGGATTGGTATTTAGTATTACAAGAGATACATATATTCAATGGTTTCAAACAAGAATCATACATATGATTTTAGCTACAAACTCACTTTTGTTTAAAATGAATATTGTTAATGATAGATTATGTACATTTTGTTTGTCTGAAGAGGAAACCTTGATTCATATATTCTGGAATTGTGAGATTATTCAAACCTTAATAAACTGTGTTAAAGAGTTTTTTATCAGCCATAAATGTTTTTTTCCCATTAAATTGCCAGACATTTTTGTTGAGAACCACTTGTAAAAAATCAATTAGATATAATATACTTAGTTATGAAATTAAAAAATACATATATCTCTGTAAAAGGAGAAAAATAAGACCATCCTTTATTGGTTTAAAGAGTAGTTTAAAATTTGCTTGGAATATTTATGAAAAATCAAATATTAATGAAACAGAACTTAAAAATTGGTCAGTTGTAAAATTGTTTATCTAGACCACATACGTTTTAAAAACAGTAAAAACTTATATACACTGTACAAGAACATAGTGTTTATATTTTCTTTACTTTTTTCACCTCTTTGCTTTGTTTATATATATATAGATATATGTTTATGTGTGTGTATGTGTATGTATGTGTGTGTATATATATGTATGTATATGTGTATATGTATATGTATATATGTGTTTGTGGATGTATGTGTATGTGTATGTATATGTATGTATATATATATATATATATATATATATATATATATATATATATATATATATATATATATATATATATATATATGTATGTATATATATATATATATATATATATATATATATATATATATATATATATATATATATATATATATATATATATATATATATATATATATACTTAGATGTGTGTTCACCCTTTTAGTTATGTCATACTTGTTTTAACATCTGAAATAGAAATAAAAAGACAAGGATGTATATAATAATTCAAATTATAGATGATGTTTTGTTTAAGATGGTATCATTATTGATAT
Organism: Mya arenaria; assembly: GCF_026914265.1. Lineage (NCBI taxonomy): Eukaryota > Metazoa > Mollusca > Bivalvia > Myida > Myidae > Mya > Mya arenaria. The sequence goes on along the minus strand of NC_069129.1, from coordinate 73,819,358 downwards.
AACTAAAATTTAATACACTAGTATGTATAAAATTCCCTATCTTTATGAAATGTGTTGTGAGGTATGTTCCTGTGGTGTGCCCCGAACCACGCATACCATAAATGTACGGGGACAATAAAAGGTAACACAAAAAAAAAATAAAAAAAAAATAAAATAAAATAAGTTAATAACTGAAAATATAAGCACCCGTTTCGTAAAGGCCATCAAGGCGATGTATAGTGCCGTCAAGGCATGTGTACGATATAAAACAAACCTATCTCCATTCTTTACATCAAATATCGGCGTAAAACAGGGAGACCCCAGTTCAAGTTTGATGTTTTTATTCTTCGTTAACGATATTTTATCAAATATTAATCATAATATAGAAGGAATTTGCACCATAAACGATATCAAATTATATCTGCTTTTATTTGCCGATGACGCTGTTATTTTTGCTCAAACTCCTCAGGCCCTACAATCAATGCTTGATGATTTACAAGTCTACTGTGGAATATGGGATCTCAAAGTTAATACATTAAAAACTAAAATTATGATATTCGAAAGAGGCAGAAAATCTAACTTTATCTTTAACATGAATAATACAAATCTAGAAATTGTTGAATCATTTAAATACTTGGGTATAACCTTGTTCAAGAATGGAAACTGGAATAGGACACAGAAACACATTGCACAACATTCCCTTTATGCCTTACATAATTTATTTATCGTTTATAATCAACTAGACATTAACATCAAAGAAAAAACTAATCTTTTTGACAGTCTCATTGGGTCAATTCTTAATTATGGTTCAGAAATCATTGGATTCCATCCAGCAAAAAACATTGAACTAATTCACTGCAAATTCATGAGAAAAGTTTTAAACGTCAGGAAAAGTACGAATCTCACCGCCTTATATGGTGAACTAGGAAGGCACCCAATGATAACTGAACGAAAAATAAGAATGCTTAAGTATTGGATACGAATTTTAAAATCTAATAATACATCATTAATTAAAAATACATATATTACATATAGAATGTTAAAAAATGACGTTGACAACAATAATACATACAGTGGAATGAATTGGGCATATCAAATAAAGAAAATATTAGATGAAATTGGAATGTCAGAAATATGGTTAAATCAAGATATACAACCGATTTCGATCAAAATAATACGACAAAGAATGATTGATATTTATAAACAGTCGTGGAATACAGATATTAATGATTCAAACAGACTAGAAACATATCGCTGGTATAAAAATGAACTCAAGCAAGAAAAATATCTAGATAGTATACACATAAATAAATATAGAATTGCCCTTACAAAATTTCGAGTTTCCTCACATGACCTATTAATCGAAACGGGAAGACATCATAACATCCCAAGAACAGATAGAATATGTACCTTTTGTAATATGAATACCATCGAAAATGAATATCATTTTCTTTTCTACGAAAACAATTCTTTAAACCATACTTTTGCCATTGGCCATCAAAACAAAAATTTATTACCCTTTTGTCCTCAGACAACGGAAAAACTATGCACTGTGTTAGTAAATATCTATATCATGCATTTTTGTTACGATCAGAACCTAATTATGTTGAGAATTGATATGATATATAGTATACTTCTCTATTGACTATGTCTTTGCTCTTCACGATGATTTGTTTCATATGATTTATTTCATATGTTTTGCATTTTGGCTATAGATGATATGTCATTTAATGCTGAATAAATATTATGTTATGTTATGTTATGTTATGATGCCATTTTTCTTTTACACGCTATTATCCAAAATGTATTAAACAACAAGTCAAAATTTTGGTGTGTATTTATTGATTACCAGAGAGCCTTTGATACGATAAATAGAGATACGTTATGAATCAAGTTAATTCAAACAGGAATTAGCTGTAAAATGACCAACATGATCAACTGTAGTTATAATGACGTACAGTCATGTGTTAAACTAGGGTCTGCTGGCGATTTGGAATTTTCCCAATTTTTCGATGTAACAGTCGGTTTAAAACAAGGAGAACCTCTTTCTCCTCTTGTATTTATATTGTTTATAAATGATATCTTTGAGAATTTAAATTTTCAAGCATTTACTACTAAGGATTTAGAACTTTTATCAATGTATATGATTTTATTCGCTGATGATATTGTATTATTTACCACAAATCCAGCAAGTTTACAAGCCCAGATGGATGCTATTTACCATTATTCTGTTAAATGGGGTTTAAAAATCAATGTAAATAAAACTAAAATTTGTGTTTTTGAAAAACGGAAGCAAGCCAGAAATGTACAATTCTATATTAACAATGAATTGGTAAATATAGTAGATAACTTTACTTATTTAGGTGTTAACTTTCATTATACAGGCAATATGTCACATGCAGTAAAAATGCTAAATGATCAAGCTCTAAAGGCGTACCATATTCTCTAGTCATTGTTTGACAAAGTTCATCTGGATGTTAAAACCAAATTGTCTTTGTTTGACGCTATGGTTGTTCCAATTTTACTGTACGGTTCAGAGGTATGGGGGGTATATAACTTTACACATTAGATTTCTTAAGTATGTTTTAGGTGTAAAGCAACAAACCCCTAACGCTGCTGTATATGGTGAGCTTGAAAGATTCCCTTTATCCATTTTATTCAAGGAACGATCTGTTAAATTTTGGTTAAAAGTAAAGAAAAATGTAAATTCACCAATACATATGGTATATAATGATTTGAATGCTAATATAAATAATTCTTCTTGGGCAAAGAGAATAAATTCCATTATTGATCATCTTGGTTTTATGGATGTAAGACTAAACTTCGATGTAAACATAAATTATCTTCCTCTACTTAAATGTAGAATTCGTGATCAGTTTATTCAAGAATGGAATGCTTCTATAAATAGTATGCCAAACCTTTCATTGTAATATAAACTTAAAGAAAACTTTTCTTTTGAAAATTATCTTGTACAAATTAAAAATGATAGACTAAGAAAATATATGACGTGTTTTAGATTATCAGCACATAATCTTGAAATTGAAACTGGTAGATATATTGGTACTGCCAGAGCTGACAGAAAATGTAAATGTTGTTCTTCAAATATGATAGAAGACGAGTATCATTTTATGTTATGTTGTACACTTTACAATAGATTGAGACAAACTTACTTAGGCAACACCTCCTGGCCTTCTATAAATATGTTAAAATCTGTTTTACTAAACAAATAAACTAGTAAGTTGGTTAATACTGTAAGATTTATCAACTTTGCAATGGAATTAAGAAAATCTACCCTGGAACCGTAACTGTTTCTAAAATTTACTGAAATAATTAAGTATAAATCAATTGGTTTATTATTATTATGTTGTTGTTTTTTTGTTTGTTTTTTTTGCTTTATGTTTTTGTGTCTTTTTTTGTATTATGATCTGTACTGTTCTACCGAATCTTTGTGTGTTTCTATTTGTGTATATTATCACCATGACTATGTGTTTAATGGCAATAGGCATTGTGTATGCCGATCTTTGCCAATAAACTTTGAACTTGAACTCTAAATAAAGGCAAAACTTTTGCATATTTAAGTTCATTTCGGAATAAAAGTTATGTACCATGTTAGACATTTAAGTATTTGATGCAAAACCTATGCCAATTATGTTAAAGCTCAGATTTATGGGGACTAAACATATGGTTGGTATTGACAATATACATATGTTGGGATGCAAGAGGTTATTGAATGTTCAACAAAATGCTTTGTATATTATGATAGTATTGGCTTTGGTAACTAGGTGACTACTGTTAGCGAATATTATATATAGTAACGACTTTGGCTACATTTGGGAAGCCAACATGTCAATAATGTTATATTGTTTTATTACACTCAATATCAAACAAAAACTAAACAACTTTTTTTATTAAAAAAACGTTCTTTTTATTCTTTACAATGTACACGAGATTTACGCGAAATCATGCATTAGTTTTGACATGTCACGTCTTTTATAATTACTTATGTAGTATGCTATTACGTATAATGGTAAAAAACACTTTCATTACTTTGATTCAAACAAAGTTAATAGTGTTATAGACACATCCTTATTTCATTCGGAACTCCTCGGCCATTTTATCGAAAACAACCTCGGATGTATTTGGATGGTTTACACACTCAAAAAGTGGTACGTTTAAGTCCGCTGCAAGTAGATCGCGTAGTAATTTTATTTAGCAGTTAAACTTTGTGACTTAACTCTTGGGATTCTTCATTATGTTTGCTATAATACAATTCAATGACAACAAATTTAAACTTAGATCAATAAATACAACTCTAAAACACTACATTTAACTAATGATATAATTCAAAATTTTACGAACTACTTCAACAGATGTACCGGCGTACATCCGAGGTTGTTTTCGATAAAATGGCCGAGGAGTTCCGAATGATCCTTATTTCTGTATGGCGATGAGTCTATCAAAACAACACTGAACATACAAACTTGCCATTTTGTTCCACGCTCTCGCGCAACATCGTCCCAACGTGAGTGACTTAGTATAAGTTGATATAACTTTCTTCACAATGGTTGTTAAAATAAATAAAGTTTAAACTAGGTATTTTAAAGACTGTTAAAAGAACTTTAATTAACCTATAATCTTCTTAGTCAATTTATTGAGTCTTATGAAATGTCGCTCTTTATATAGACCTGGCAAAATTTAGTAAAATTTGAATAGTTGAAGAAAAAACACGTTTGAAAGACACATTTTTTTATTTTTAAAGATAACTTTTAAGGTTTATATAGATAAAAATGGAAATTATTTAAGTGTAAGATCGCAATATATTTTAACTCGTGAACACCAAAAATGAACATTACATAAAGAATGCATAATGTTGGTCGGCTTAAACTTAAAGTATACAATGTCTATTTTCTGTCGTTTTAACAAGCTGCTTTAAAATGTAAAATGGTTGGTGAAAAAACTACGTGTACTGAAGTGTGAAGTTGTTACAATAGTGGATGGTGTAAATTATTATGAATCGTATTGCAACTTGAAATGAGGTAAGCACTTTAGTAAATAACACAGAATGTCTCTTGTTGGGGGTATGTCGCCTTTCCCTCCTAGGAATACATTTTAAGTTTTTAACATGTTCATCTTCCGGTTTGTTTGAAATGGGTCTATTGCTATTCAAGGGAGTCATATAAACATGTTCATGTTATTCTATTAGGTATTTGGTGGCTTCGCTCCAAGAGTCAAATTTACTATATCTTCACACACAAAGCTGAAGTCATTCGATATTGATGTTTCTCTTAACTATGATCGATTGCCTTAATATTCTTTTCTTAAATTCGAATTGTTTGCAAATGCTATGAAAACCCTGTGCTAATTTAACTTCAATGTAACGAATAACTTCATTTTTTAATTGAGTTATAGAAGTTTCTTTATGTGGTCCTTATTTTGAGGAATATATATTGTTGCAATGATAATTGTATCCCTCCATCTTAATGACTTAATACATTGGATTTCATGTAGTTGTTTTTCGCAGTGGGTTAGCCTTCTCAATGACAAAGATGCAGGTATAAGTTTTACCCTGAACATCACTAAGTATAAGCAATGAAATGGATTTAATGATTTATCAGCAGAACATTAAACCCGATACTTGCTGTGCTTGACCAAGCACCAAGCCCCTCACCACCTTTACATACTCTCACGATGAAATGATGTGACACTTTTACACTTAAACACACAACTCATAACCAGATCTAATTGATTAAACACGGTGACTTTTATTGATATAAAAATAGTGTTTGCCATTTAACACCGGCAAAACACAGAAAACACGGAAAAATGGAAACTGAAGAAGGTATGTCGATTAAAACTTTTAATGTCTGAGCATTTATATTTTTTTTAAATCTTAGCCTTTAATATTAACATTGTTTTAATTTGTTGCAAGTTAAATGACTGGAGTATCAGTATTCATACACTGTTTATGGAACACGTATCCACTGCTGACATGCATTGTCAATCGTTGAATATTGTTTCCAGACGATTATCTGCCACACCATTCAGTTCATAGTGTCGGAAGAGCTTATTAAAAGAAAACTCGTGTTGAATTCCAATGAAACACTGAACTTCAATAATCCGATCAAATAGCCATCCACAACCATCAAGTGTCTGTTGTTTTCTGCCAATAAGTGGGCTGCATGAACTGTAATGTTTGCTTTGTGTGGGTGTGTCCCGGATTTGACTATATTGATATGGAACCGTTTGACGTTTCATTCACGAAGCCATCGGCGAACCTGTCTGAGACATTATAACTGATGCAATCCTTATGAAAAATCGTAAGTGTAATAATGACGGTATGTTCACATAGCAATAAATTAAAAAGAACTTCATTGCTATAAAATATGTATGTACATGTATACTCTTGTGTGGTTAATTGTCCAGTGTGCTTAAAATTCAACAACAGTATACTTCGCAATGATAGGAGCTCTAAAGAGGGCGACCTTGTTGATATATGACTAAAATATAATTTCAGGACTTGGAAGAAAACTTACATATATCATCTATCTAATATGACATTCAATATAAATAAAGTCTCTGTAAGATGTTTGAGGTGCATCTAAGTTGTGTCTCTCCGTTTAAAATATAAACCAATCTTAACATTTTGGGTGTGTAAGCTTATTTATACTCGCATTCGGGCATGGGCCATCCGGCGAGGGCTCTGATAAAATTGTAAGGCATTTGAGGTTTTTGTAGCATAGTGCACAGGCAGAATATTAACATGGTTAGAACTAGTACCCTGGTTCTTAAACGAACACCAGTGTACGGCACTGCCACACTTAACGTCTCTCCTGGCTTATTGCTATATTAGTATTTTCTTAGTGGTGAGCGGGGAATCGCACCTGCGACCCCTAGATTGACAATCAACTGTGTTGCCCCGAGACCAAGGATCCGCGACAATCTTAACTCATGATTTGCTTGGCTTTTATACACTGCGTTTTATTTACATTTGATTGGTCCAAAATCTAGATCAAAAGCCATAGTGTACAGTGTGTGTATACCACGTGATAAATTACGTCATATATGCTACGTCAAAAGGCAAAATTTTGCTGTTGGTGACGAAATAGGAAAGTTATCTTTGTTTAAAGTCTTCGTTCGAAGCAAAGTATTCCCTTCCGACGTAGCATTTATGACGCAATTTATCACGTGGTATTTACACACTGGTGTATATCTACGTCGAATTAGATACCATTGTGCAAAAAAAGAAAATACTTGTCTCTTATAACATTTATTAAATAGGACAGTTGAGGGACATACGGTTTGTCAAATATAAAAGTATCCGTTGCTGTTTTAAATTAACCACTTCAAATAAAGAAAGGAACACCACACTTATGTTTAACCTAATCTCCTTTTACGGTCAGTGCGCAAGGTCCAAAATGAGATGACGTCATTTTGGAGAGCGAAGCCAGACCCAGTAATAGAGAATATGTTACTGGACGAGAAAGCACGTGACCTGAGCGTCGAAGAGATGCCTGAAATTTTGTCTATCCTGCCATCCTGGGACGGCCGCGATGTAGTCGAGTTAGGGGCTGGCATCGGGTAGGTATACGAAATTATTCAATTTTAAAAACACTCTAATGAACGAGTACAAGTCCAGCGAGTCTATTGTATTGGAAGAACAGTAAGAGATTTGACCATTCCCGTCGTATTGCACAGACCGTACGTGAATGATCGTTTTTATCAAGTTAATTGATACAATAATTGAATATGATCACTAGATTATAGGAATAACAAACTATTATTTACAAGTCTACTAAATCATTTATATATTACATTTTAGTCCTCAACACAATGCGGTCTTTTTTCCAGGCGGTTTACGGGAGTGTTTGCCCGTTCTGCCAGCCATGTGGTCGCTGTTGACTTCATGGAAGAGTATGTTGCCCGGAACAAACTCGATAATGCCAAGTTCACAAACATCGAGTACCACTGCGTGGACGCCACCAAACTCCGCCTGGAAGAAAACAAGTGAGAGGAAATACGGGATGTAACAAATATCAAAGCACTGACAGTACTGAAGTAGGGCGTAAGAGTTTGTATGAATCTACTTCATATTCGTGCGTTTTTTTTTGAAAGAGAAGTCCACATTGATATATACAATGAAAATATATGGACACAGAAATTGGCATAGACAGAGAAGAAAAATTTAAAGCTTTGATGATGGCATCTACATGTACCAACCAGTGTCTAAGAATCAGCCTAAATTAAACCATACAATGTATCATCATGCTTTTATTATCATTTACTTCCACGAAAAAACATGTTTTGACATTAGTATTTTACACATTTTTATAATTAATTCAATTTAGCCATTTTTTTGTTTTCGATTTTTCGAACGTGGCCATAAATCAGGGAATAAAGGTATATATGTAATTAAAACGTTAAAACATATGTATAATAATCCAGATTCGACCTGATATTCTCCAATTGGCTGCTCATGTATCTTCACGACGACGCGGCACGTGAACTACTGGCCCGAAAGTTGTCATGGTTACGGGATGGCGGACACTTGTTCATCAGGGAGTCATGTGGCTACCCGTCAGGTGGATAGTACATATCAAGTCCTTAATAATCATGTTTTAGTTCTCAATATTGAAAGAACATGAACACAATGTTTATGCTGTTTAAAAGGTGTAGGTGTTAAACAAATCCGGTTCAGCATAAACAAACTTTTCGTTTCAGATAAAACAACAAGTTTATGTATGATATCCGTCCGCTTCGTCATATAGTACTTACTTTTATTCAATGCGACCAGTATATGTGTTGGTAATTGAGCCTTTGGCGAGCTTACTGTCATGTATCCGAGTGTGATATTATGTATATCAAATGCCTTTTCCGATTGTATTTAACCGGGAAAATGTGTAGCATGTAATAAAGGACGATATTTTGAGTGTAAATATTTCATGTTTTCCACCAGGAAACTTGGCCGGTGACTCCAACCCGACCATATATCGGGATGCAGACGACTATACCGCATTGTTCAACAACACGCGCCTACAGGATGGGGAGGGAGGTGAAGTGAAGGGGTTTGAAATCCTCACTTCTAAACCACTCCAGTGTTATATTAAGGTGGGAAATGTCTGGACTAAAATACTTGCAATGCAGCATACTTGTGTTTGCTCATATTTACATGTTCCATGTTTCTCTATGGATGTTTCATCTCGTGATTTCAGATGAAGCAAAACGACAAACAAATCGTTTGGTTATTGCAAAAAGTGCGAAAGAAGTAGAACATCCTCGGACATAATGACGATTGTTTTTGTTTGCTGCTACCAGCAAAGTGCATCAAGATTGAATTGACAAAACGGGCGGCAAACATGAAAATACTTAATATTTATTATATTATATAATGCTGTTGGGGAATATTTTTACATTTTGCAACAAGTGTAAGAGTTAGGGATCATAAGCGTTGTAAAACATTCCTACTTTACGGGTTTAGCTTCATATTTTTTTATCAGATATTTAAAATGCATTACAGCAAAACAAAATGGCCCGCAATGGACCCTTTGCTCTTTCCGGGGCGCGATTACAAGGAAAGCAAAACAACACAGTCATGTACAAAATGTACATAGAAATATTTATAAGTACGTCGCTAGCCTGAATAGTTTATTGTAAGAATGATAGATATTTGGCGGTTGCAGGGACTTTGGGTCGCATTGTTTATTTTTTTCAAATATGCAAAAAATTGCTTTATACAAAGGGGTGAATGACATTTTATGTTAAATTGTTACAAGAAATTAAATCGAAAAACTACACTCGTTTAAGTCAAATGTATATTATGCTTTTTATATTGATAATTTTTTTTATTACCACACATCAAAAATATTATGTTTGTTAAGAGGAATGATGTTGATGTTTGGCATAAATTATCAGCGAAAGGTTGTTTTTATCAATTGCAAGAAACGTTTTGTAAGTATTGTGCCGTGAGTTAACTATTAACCGTTATTTGGCACCAATGGGGAATTAGCTATTTAAGTCCAAGTGATTTGATATTTGGAAGCAAAACAATGTATAGAAAATTCCATTGAACGTTGTCAAAACTATGACGTGTTGAGGACCAGCTACGTATTGCATGTGTAACATGCTGGTGTATAGCCAGAGGTTGGTCAGCTGGTAAATGCGACAGGCCGTTTTGACAAGCGCCTGACCAAATCGCCACGTGGTATATAAATGGCCATCACTATTTAACACAACGAATGCATGTAGTCATGCTATCTTAAAAGTTATTAATTTTGATGCATTCAGAGTTTGATAAGCAAAACATTCCATTTAAGGATTTAAAATGCTACAATATTTCTTAGCGACAGTAGCCATGTTATATATGACGGATGCCGACTCTTGTAAGTATGACTTTAAAACTGATTTTTTGTGTTGTCGCAGAATCAGCTGATTTTGGAATCAGTGTTTTCAAATCAGTCATATAGGATAACACACAATAGAACAGATCTCAATTGTTTGGAAAACTGCGGAATTTTCATTCACCTTAAAGAGTTAGTAACGCTTTAGTCATAAATCATCAATATATTAATAACTACGATCTGCCCTCTTTTATTAGCAGTCTTATATCACCAGTTTCGGACATTTACGCAAAATTTGGCTCACTCCAAGACAAAACAAATTAAAAGTTGTCAAAACGATCAATCTGTAAGAGTGCAGCTTTAAAACGCATTCTATCACGTTTATCAGATTTATCTAAATAAGTAAAGTTCGAATCACGTTCGACGATATACATTTTATTTACTAGTGTACCATATGTTTTAATGCGTTTATTTCTCAAAAATAATTATCCTTTTCCAACATGTATCTATATACACGTATTTCAAATATATTGAAGACACATAAGAAATTCAAAAGTTGCCTTGACTACTTTCTGTATTACCTGTAGCTATAGATCAGCGGTGCCTGTCCCTTCCGGACCTCCGGCCTTGCTTCCGGTTCCCACGGCCAATGTTCCAATTCAACACTTCCTCCATGCAATGTGAGGCGTTCCCTTGGGGCGGCTGCCAAAGTCGAGCACCGACCAACAGGTACGTGTACGCGTAAACCGCAGTTTTACCCTGGATATTGTTATGGAATAAATCTCGGGTTTACATCCGGGCCTTGGTATGGCATAAACCGCGGATTTACCTTGGGCCTTGTATGACACAAACCGCGGGTACAGGTATGACGTAAACCTCGTGTTTATACCGGACACCGGTATGGTTAACCTCGGGCATCCTTATGACGTAATCCTCGTGTTTATCCCGGACACTGGTATGGTGAACCTCGGGCATCCTTATGACGTTAACCTCGTGTTTATACCGGACACCGGTATGGTTAACCTCGGGCATCCTTATGACGTAAACCTCGTGTTTATACCGGACACCGGTATGGTTAACCTCGGGCATCGATATGACGTAAACCTCGTGTTTATCCCGGAAAACCGGTATGGTTAACCGCGGGCACCAGTATGACGTTAACCTCGTGTTTATACCGGACACCGGTTTGGTTAACCACGGGCATCGTTATGACGTAAACCTCGTGTTTATACCGGGCAACGGTATGGTTAACCTCGGGAACCGGTAGGACGTAACCATACGCGATTTAGTAAATATCTCTAAACTATTTCTTAAACAGTCCTATAAAGTGAATAGACACCAGATGGTCCCAAAATCGGCAAATATAGCATTTGCTCAAAACAAGGATAGACTTGTCAATGCGAGCCTGTATGATGTCAATATTTCATTTAACTGGATTTAGAGAATAAACGCAACGATTATGCCCCTGTCTCAACTGAGTTTCTTCGTTTAAAAATAGCGCACAATGACCGTATTCTAGTTTGAAGATGCGCGGATTTTTTTCGAACAATTTTCAAGTCATGTGATAGTTTCACAAACGTTCCTGTCAATAAGCAACTCGCTGTCATTTTCGGCAGAGTTAACCATTTTCAAACTTTGACATGGATCAGTTTTATCACCGATATTGATCTGCCGGGCTCTGTGCCTACGTTGTTTCGCAGCAGTATTCAGCTTCCTTTCAATGTCCGTTTTTCCGGGAAGCCACACAGTGTGTATGTTTAACATGTGTTAATCACGTGATAAGTACAGATAAATATACAGACGCTGTTTTTAAAACTTACTGGAAAACTGCCACAGTATAGTACGAATCGGAAAAATACGCGAAACTGCGAAAGATGCATGTGTCGTAAGCGATGTGATAATCAGAAAGTAAGATCCGTTAAATGCGTTGTACACAACGAAATTAAGTTTTTGAGAGAAAAAAACACGTGCAATTGTATCATTTGGGGTCCAGTCACCTGAATATCCGTTAAACCACTCAGCTTTGATAAAAATCAAACTGCTTTCGGTTTTCTTTGCAGACATTGAGGATCATGTCTTATCTTTAAATGTGTTTTATATAGAAGACAACATTCCTTTCCGCGAAATAAAATCGATATCGTTGGTTAGTACTACAATGATTAAGACTTTTATTGAAGGACCTTATGGAAGACTTTTTTCGGTGACAACACAGTTTTCCCTTTTCATTACAGGTTTGAAACGCTGGAATCTTGCTTGAAGATTTGCGCATGTGCACTGCCGAAGGACTCCGGTCCATGTTACGCCTCAGTTCCCAGCTGGTTCCATGACGAAGGCATATGCAAGGAGTTTGTGTACGGCGGTTGCCAAGGCAATGCTAACCGTTTCAAATCGAAGTTTAGTTGTGAAAGTGTATGCAACGTGTAAATTTGAAACTTATCATTATTAAAGAGAATTAATATATATGCTTATATCTCTTCTTTGATTTCAAAAACATCTGGCCCTACTAAGAACTTTTGCTAAGGGTTGCTCAAGCTTGCATCTAAAGCGGATTGTTTTTAGATGGGAATTAAAAAGAAATTAGAAAGCCAGTGTTTAACCTTACATGCTTGGAGCAATGTCTCTAGCTGACGCTTCAGCAGTCAAAGATCAAATGCATACGCCAGTACGATGATGATAATGCGGCAGTTCGATAATGATATCGCGACAAGACGATGTTATTAACGCGACAGTGCGACAGTTCGATGATGAAAACGCGACAGTGCGATAATGATAACGCGACAGTACGGTTATGATAACGCGACAGTACGATAATGATAACGCGACAGTACGATAATCATAAAGCGACAGTTCGATGATGATAACGTGACAGTACGAAGATGATAATGCGTCAGTACGATACTACGATAACAAAAACGCGATATCACGATACTACGATGACGAAAATTGTCGTATTGTCGCGTTTTCGTTATCATACTTTAGCATTATTATCATCATACTGTCGCGTTTTCGTTATTTGAAATTAATAGTAAGGCCACATGTTAGGCTTTATCCGACAATATTCAATTTGTTAATGAACAAAACTAAAAATTTAGAAAGTGATACGCACATATAATGTCAACTTGCTGGAGTAATAATACGCTTATTTTTACAAGACCGAAAGCTGCCTACACTTATTCTCATGTGTATTAGGAAGAAAGACGCCCAACCCTCTCACAACACCAATCGTTAAATCGACTTTCAATGATAACCGACACGTATATTCGAACGTCTAAGGCTTCTTAGAATTGGATTCATTTAATTACGAGAGTGTACATCAAGCTGGGTAATTAAAAGCGCTGTCCTTGCGTAGAATAGACGTAGTTGTCCGTGTGCGACTCACAAATGAGGACACACACGTATGGACGAACAGACAGACGAACAAGAACAGCTTTATCACTTTTTGTGAGGGGGATACACATGATGTGTTGGAAATGAACACTAATTATTGGCACAACCCACGTCTATTTTAAAAGACGTCATTGTTTATAGAACATGGCGTTAAATTACGATTAAATCGTATTTTATTCAAAGGCTTATTTCCCCTTTAGCTCGCTAACATCACTACAAAGCACTCCACACTAAGGTAATTAATCGGTAACATGTTTATTTTCGATTAAGGTAACAGCAACCACGTTGAACCTACCAATTTTCAAATCTATCTGAATAAGAACGTCTTAATGTTGGCTTAACAGATACCAAGTTTTATCGCTACAAAACAAACGGCAGCGTTTTATCTTTTGCAATTTAAATGGGACTTGATTAATATGCAACTTTACCAACACATGAGAAGAAAGTTCTGTAATAAGAACATTTAGAGATACATACTACAGCTTCTTGCTTCCATGACACTAAGCATAATATGTATGTGTATGTTTAATTAACAAACGTTACACTTTCGCATATACATTGATTCAATACAGTGGATCTGCAAAATATTCGAACATTCCCTGAAATAGAAAAACGCCCTCCTTCTCAACGTGCACACGGACTTTGTTGACGTCATCTGGATCGTTCCAAACGTAAACGTCAAGAATGTCGTCATCAAAACTTTCTCCCGAGAATAACAGCTCCATTCTTTTGAGACCTCGTTTCTCCAGATCATTGAAATGCTGTACAAGGCCGTGCTTAACATTGTGATACAAGCCGTCCAAGCCAAAGCGAACATAGCAGCTCCAGTTAGTGTGGTTGTTGCCGTCCTGGTCACTGCGTGTGACGTGCACTTTGAAAGACGGTAAGGTCGCTGGCTTCGCATACCTATCAAACTTCAAAGCAGAGAATTTCTTAGCTGATTCTTCATACTTCTCTTTCCACCATTCCGGTAACCGCAACGGCCGACGTGACGATTTGTCGACGCTGACCACTTGGTTGACATTTTTTATCAAGTCTACGCCATCTAGCGTACGAACCGTAGCTATAGAGTTCAATGACGTACTCCCTATGTAGCCACCTTGAACGACTACGTCCAGGGGGCACTTGGGTTTAGCAGGATCGTACAAGTCTTTTTCAATATCTAAAGATGACGTCACGAGAAACGTCAATCGGTCTGACGTCACTTCAGCGTAATCTCTAAACGTTCTGCCTGTATCGTCAAGCGGCCAATGATGAGAGAAAAATCGACAGGATTCCAGTAGCTTCATCATCTGCCAGGGTTTTGGTAGTCCGTCTGGAAAAAGGAGAAAACATTGTTGGTTAAACGAACTATCACATCGTAAAAAGGGAATACATGTACTTGTATATTCATCAGAAACAACAATGCGATATAAATGATATCAGTGCAGTGCATACAATTGCACATGTACATATGCGGAGCTACGGAGCGAACTATAGTTCTAGCTGACATGTCGATTATCTCGATGTTAAAGTAAGACCAGCAGTCCGCCTTGCATCCTTCCGTGTATGTTAAATGGATCCAGTTAAACACTAGTCTAGTACATGTGTCCGCATCCGTTTGCGCGTCTTATCCGCGGACACATTAGCGGACAGTGTTTTTAATTATGCTCAATTTGAAATGAACCATTTTCATTAAGTCTATTTCATGATTGCATATCAAACATTTTTTATCTCTAAAAGTTAAAGTGACTATTGAACTGAACACACGTTTTAACATTGACCTATAAACCTTTTTATAAGTCATTGGTTTTAATTATCATTTTACTTTGCATAAAAATATGCATTCTTTTCCGGGCATGCATATAAAAATGTGACTGTGGACGACGGAAGAAGACTGTCGGAAATGGACGACGGAAGTGGACTGTCGGAAATGGACGACGGAAGTGGAATACCGGTCCTGTATGTGCAATTCTATCAAAAACTCTCTAAATGCGCTTAGTGAAATGTTTGATCAATGAAAAGGTAACACGAAAATATTTGGGTGAAACTGTTTAGATTTTCAGTAAACTTACTCTTGGAGCAAAAGTCTGAGTAGTGAAACCCGGATGTACGGACGGTGGCGCTCACTGCCGCCTCGTCCACCGACATGGAGTAGTTCAACAACCGCAGATGGTCCATTCGCCGCTGTCTGCAATACACATTAAAACATTGTAAGTAAAAGCATGAAGCGTGGTGATACACATGTAGGTATCCACCACTCGCGGAAGAGGTCGTAGATTCGAGCACCGCCAGGATCAGGGACAAGTTATGTTTGATATACAAATAATTGACACATGGTTTCTAACCAGTTAACTGTGAGTGATTCAAATAAGCCTAAATAAACTGCGTGTAATAACTTTTTGTCCCATATTTCGTGGCTTGCATATTGCCTTTGACGTTTTGTTCCCATGGTTACTATTTTTTATATTCCCTTGAATCAAAATCGTAAAAACTTACAAATGACTAAGCGACGGAGTCTAAAAACTTCAGGGATTTCTTTTGGCGAAATGTAACTGCCCTTTAAAGGGTGTTACCCTACAGGAGAATGTTGTTGAGAGGGAACAAAAGGCCAGTGAACTTCTTAAAAAGACAATAAAAAAACAACAACAAACAAGAGCTGTCAGTAGACAGCGCGCTCGACTATTCTGTGATTGACAATATAAAATAATATCCATCCTGGAGGATATTGTTTAAGTGTAGTTAATAACAGGAACTTGTAAATAGAAAAGAGTGTTAATAAAAAAGGCTTGTTGAATGGTCAATCGTAAGAACATTCTAATAAGATAATAGAAATTAAGGCATATTGTATCATTAGAAAAACATGTACAAGCATACATAAAACAGTAACGTAACAGGGCTTCGTAGGAAAAAACACCTGTGATGAAAAATGTAAATAAAAACAAGAATTAGTATTCATTGATAAATGGGGTTATGTTAAGATTTTTTGGGGTGTAAACTATCCAACACCTGGAAAATGCATAAGAAGTTGGAAACTGTGAGTCTTTAACAATCAACCTGAACATGCTAACAATGAGTTGAAAAGTAGTAGTAAGCCTGTATCTGTTGATGTGCATCTAGAAAAAACAGAAATATATTGTTTAATACTAGAAGTAAACAAATTAGTGACATTGAAGGGAAGGCAAGTGCAACAAGGACACTTATGATTATTTAAGGTATTAACTGACATAAATAATTTGTGGCAATGACGGCACTGGCATTATTTCCCACAAACATGGTTCTTCAACCTGTGAGAGGATGAAAATACTTTTTTTACAACTTTTACAAAAAAGACATGTATGTATTTTGAGTGTTGCTTGAGACTTGTAGACTTTTTCACATATCTCACACATGTATATGTTGCCATTATATATATGACAGCCCTTGTTACCAAGAATGAAGGTGATCATCATTGATTTAAACATATTTTATTCAACATATCTATATATACATATAATACACGTTAAATATAATTTAAGTATTTGCATTGATATATTGAATCGGATTGAAACGACAGCATAGCTTATAAAGTTTCTCTCTGTCAGAATTAAGTTACACCTTATGCAGAGTAATAATTGTGATCATCATTGTGTTAAATGAAAGAGAACAGGAGAAATATTTTAATGTATTCTCATCACTCTTAACACAATTTGTGTAAGAAACACAATGGCCGCGGAGTTAAAAAAAATGATGTGTGTTTGACATTAAAAAAAGATCACACAAATTATTATGGTCACATATTAATTATTTAAAAAATAATGATGTCACTATGAAAGGTATGCATCAATATGGAAGAATAAAAATATCAAGTGAACAACTTTATTAATATAATATTATGAATATGGAAGAAAATCACAATGATACAAAAGAATTACTTAATATATATATATGCTATGGAAAATTGTATAATGTTGGACCTTTGCAAAGGTCGGCTTGAAGGATTTGACGGTTAAGTTGATATATGTAGATATTGAATTTCCTAACAAAGTAAAATATTTGTACTGTAGGATAGTAAAAGTAGTATAATCATGTTTTTATTAGTACATAAACCAATAAACAGCATGCAATAGTGTGACATTTTAGTGATACAATGTGAAAAAAACAACAAACTTTATATAAAAGTTTGTACTGTTAAAAGTTCATTTGCAACAGGTGAAGGTGTTCATTGAAATTTTAAATTTTAATTTTAATGTGAGGCAACCAATCTGAAAGTTACAAAACAGAAATTGATTGTTATTCATGAATCTATACTACAATGTGATCTGTTACAAAGTAATCGTAAAAAAAATGACTCTTTAATAGTCAGTATGGTATTTCATGTTAAGTAGTGTCAGATGATATAACTGTTTGGTTTTGGATAGTAATCAAGAAGATGATGTTTTGATCCAGCAGTTGGAAAGTGAATGTTAGATTGAATGTTTCTGAAAGTACAAAGGTGTAGTAAAATTAGTATGTCATTGGATGTTGAGGACCCTTCCACTCTTTGTAGTCTGCATCATCTGAGAATATTGGGTTAACTTGATTCACATGCAAGTAACAATCCTGAACCATAAACAGCTTCACTTACTTACGTACAGCGATGGCTTGATTTCTGAAATTTGGTTTTATTTGATAAAAATAACAAAGATGGAAAAATAAGAAATGAGAACTGACCATAAATGAGTCTCTAAAGGGGATACTTATGTCAAAATGCTTGATACAGTTACCTCCTCCTGTACACAGGTTCGGATCATGATGGTGAAAAAGTGTGCCAATTTTGAAAGGCATATGTCAATGGACTTTGAAAATATCTGAAGTAGTACGCAAACTTTAACGTTAATTCTAAGTAAAAAAAAGGGGCATAATATTGTCAAAACGTTTGATACAATGACCTCCTCCTGTACACAGGTTGAGATCATGATGGTGAACAAGTGTGCAAAGTTTCAAAGCCATATGTCAATGGACTGAAAATATTTGAGGTGGTATGCAAACTTTAACATAAGTGATTAAGCTGATGCCAACGCTCGGTTGACTAGGATAGCTCTCCTTATTCTTTGAAAAGTCGAGCTAAAAAGGGGCATAATTTTGTCAAAATGCTTGATAGAGTTACCTACAATGACCTCCTCCTGTACACAGGTTGGGGGCATGATGTTGAACAAGTGTGCAAAGTTTCAAAGCCATATGTCCATGGACTTTGAAAATATTTGAGGTGGTACGGAAACTTTAACATAAGTGGTTACAACGACGCCGACACTGATGCTCGGGTGACTAGGATAGCTCTCCTTATTCTACGAATAGTCAAGCTAAAAACCAAGTCATGATGATGCACTCATAGATGTGTGTAGATCAACATACGTGGTTTGGTTTTGAGTCAATCGACCTCTTTATATATTTATATAAGCACGTTTTTTGCATTCTATCAACTACTATCAATCGACTATATTCCAAATTGGGAAGTAACATCAGGTTTAAAAATCCCAATTAAACACACAGATCTTGGACTACATGTACTTCACATGATCCACATCCACAGACATCACTTTTTACGATTGTTGGTGTTGCCTGACTTTAAAAGTGTTCAAATACTAAATGTTGACCTAAACATCAATTAAGTATTTCAATATCCGCCATCTTTTCCAAACCAGAATATCCGCTATTAAAAAGCCTATTAATCAGCATTTTTTAAAACACATTTATTTTAATTTTTAAATTAAAAAGCAATGTATGAATACAATAAACAATATGCCCATAATTTAGCATGCAATCCGATTAAATGTCATTTCCTTAAGTGATGTATAATTTATTATGTAGATCTATAAATATTACTAAACAAAGGGTAGCAATTGTACAAAATGCTTTTTTGAACTGCTATGGAAGGGGTAACTGGCTGGTTTTAGGAAACTGATTATTTATAAAGTGTACCCACATTCCCATGCCATACCTTGTAAATGGCAGAACTAACTTTGATTTTTAAGTGAGCCTTTCTGGACCCGGCCTTTCTGGTACTGGGCCTTTTTGACCCGACTCCACATGCCCCCCTCACTCATTTTATGGACTCTATTAAAGTCATGGCCAAACCTAACCCTAATGTCCCTGTACCAACCTGTCACATAAAATGGCTACACCGGCATATTTGCTAGCAAAGATACTTTAAAAGTTCCCATCTGAAACATGGCCAATGAAATCATAAGCCAAGGATCAGTTCCAAAGCACCCGCTCCAAACAGCGTTAAGCGAGCACAAGACAAGTTACAGTGCAGATATTTCCATACCTGTGATCCGGTGGGCGTGTGTCCTGCATCATGACTTTGTTGAAATGAAAGCTTCTTTTCTGTGATCGTGAAAAGAAAAACTGTGTTCTGGTTATTGTACTATTTGCATTTTTTATCATTTTCTCAGTTGATAATCAATCAGGCGCTTGACAACGCGTACAAAAGCCTTTACCGTAGTTTTAAACCATCCGAGTGAGTCTGATTGAAAAGGTCAGAAATGAGAACGCAGTTGTACTGTACGGTAGCATTTTATAGCGAATTAAACAGGATTAATTCGGTAGTGTTTCCGTACTTCCGGTTGAATGTCAGAATTTGGAATTCTTGTTATTTTTCTCTTATTTGTGAGGCATTTTTGAAGTGGGGACGCCACTGTGCATTTAAAGACATGCGAAACTGAACTTAAGTATCCATATGAAAAATTCATTGGAAGACTTTGTATATTTATATTGACTGATTATCAGATTATTGTATATAATATATTAGCAATAAACAGCAGTACTGTACTCTGCCTCTGGTCTAGCTAGACTCTTTGAACAATAGTCTTCACTTAATCATGTTTAGTACTTCACAAACAATATGCCATTTAACAATTCAAAATATGGTGAAAGAGTAAGTGAAGACTACCTTAAATGCTAGGTAGTTGAGCATAATGCGGAAGATGCTGCCTGGTATTGGAGTGTTTGGGACATCCCCAAGTATCCGCTCATTTGTGGCCATTCTGAACTCTTGTGGATTCAGGTATACATCACAAAAATGTGTTTATAGAAATGGTAACGGTAATATTAAAAGCTTGCAGAATTGAATATTAGTCTAAAATAATAGATGTGTTATACTGGATTCTTCTAATCGCTAATGTCTAATTGAGTTTGTGCAAAAACGGGGGGGGGGGGGGGGAGGAAATATTGAAATTGTATTTAGAAAAGTATTTTATGTTTGAAATTGATAATGAAGGTTTATATTTATATTTTACCATGTAAGTGCAAAGATATTTTGCACAAAACAAGCCTTACATGCATTAATAGCACTGGATTTGCCTTTCCAATAAAACAAAACTTGACTGACACAGACAACAGTTATGCCAATCGTAACAACTCTGCAATTCTTGGCAAGCTTTGAGATAGACCTCGTAAATACAATCATAACAACGGTATTCCGATTGTTGTAAAACTGTGAGCCACAGCCTTGCAGGTGCCCTTAATATATATACATATCGTTATTTTTTGACAGTATGAGATGAAAAAAAACATCAAACTAATAATTATTCATTGGATAATTGTGTACAGAACTAATATAAAATAACATTATCTGGTAATATTTCTTGTTTTTATGATATCATATAGATGCAATATGCTTTAACCTGGAATCCTGACCTGATTAACTACCCACTTTTGATACAAAACAATTTGTACGTAAAGGATTTGCCATATCAAAAATCATAAAAAAAGCTGTCAGCGTACAATTATTTGGACTAAGTTTAATGTCTGAATGACTTTATATCATCATTTGACATACAAGCAATATTTCTGGTGATTTTGACATTTTTGTTCTGAATTCCAAGGGATTTTGACATACATGTAATACAAGTTAATCAACATAGTGCTACCACGCGAACATCTTTTTACCTTTTTGTACATACAGAAGTATTTTATTTATGCTTGTATATATACATATATATATATATATACTATCGTATTCTAATTAGAGACTGATATCATAAGCAAATACTGAAAACTGTAATGCTCTTGCAGAACAGAATATGTTATAGAAAAAATATATTTGAAACATATTTATGTAATTCAGGTAGTCTTTTTATCCCATGTAGTGTGGTTTATCAACATTCATCCTTTTTTTAAATTATGGGGGATAATAATTTCCAACGGAGGGACTGGGGAAAGGATAAAAATTTCGGGGGATATGATGGCATGTACGGTATGCTTTGGATAAATATTGTGTCCTGATTTGAGACAGATTACATTTTTTCATGGATTTTTAACCTCCAGCAGGATCATTTGTATGGATTTCAATTTAATAACTAAAAACATGAATATGTATCACAGTTTGAATAAAAAAAAATTCATTGGCATAAGGTGATGTATGAAACATATCCTTATAGTTGTAAAAAAGCTTGCTTTCATGTAAAACCCATAAAATCTACAGTGACAAGCCAATTTGCATAACATTAAACAAGGATACGGTTCATAATCATAATTTTACATTTATTTTTCAGAGTGGTTGCTCTTTGGGGCCGTGTGAAATCAGAAGCAGATCACCTAGCTCAAGAGCTGAGAATTCCCATCAGTACTGATAATGTAGATGAAATCTTACTAAACAAAGATGTAGACGTTATTGTCATCAGCTGTCCACCCCATATGCAGTCTCCAATAGCAGTAAAAGCCCTTGGCATTGGAAAACATGTTTTGTGTGGGACACCGGCAGGACCAACGCAGATTGAATCTCATAAGATGGTACATGCAGCTGGGTACTATCCAAAACTTGTGGCTAGGATGATCTACGGTCTTAGGTATTTACCTACCATCAACTCTATGAGAAGGTTGATAGATGAGGGATTCCTTGGGGAGGTAAAGATCTGTGAAATTAGAGTAAACTTCTGGAACTATCCAAAGGAGAAGTTTGACTGGACATGTGATGAAACTATGGGTGGTGGGGTTTTAAACTCCATTGGCAGCAATCTCATTGACGTTGTCACATACTTGACCTCGCAGAAGGCAATCAGTGTTCAAGGCCTTCTGAAAACTTACACCAAACAGACTGAAAAAATTAAGGGCATTAGAGAAATAACAAGTGATGACTTTTGCTCCTTCCAACTGGAGCTTGACTGTGGAGCTTGCACTACTGTAACTATAAATTCCCACATGCCAGGCCAGTTTTACCAAGAAATTGTCATAGTTGGAACAAAAGCAAGGCTTACAGCTAAAGGAGCCGATCTTTACGGGCAAAAGAATGACTCAAGAAAAGAAGAATTACTTCACTTTGACCCGATTAACTTTAAAGAAGAGGAAAGGTATGGGGTATCAGAGAAGACGCGTTCAGTAATACCCACACCTTACCTGAAAGGTATAATTAGAATGATGGAAAGTGTGAAAGAAGCCTTTGATAAGGAAGAAGAAAGACAAAGCTACTGTCAGGAGATGCTGGAAAATGCTGCCACCTTTGAGGACTCCGTGTATGTTCAGACTGTCATTGACGCTATAAGGAAATCAAATCGGAGCAAGGAGTGGGTGAAGGTTGAAGTTAAGACAGAGGAGCCACCAAGTCCAATTCTCCCACATGGGGCAGGGAAAAACTCTGGCTCACTTGTGCAATAAACTATAAAGTCAGATTATATGTCACAGTATTGTAAACATTTGGTTAAATGATTGCGTGTGTAGTTAAATGTTTCTTTTATAACTTTTTAATGTGAATAATATTGCATGCATATTTTATAATAACATCCAATGAGTGGCACAAAGAATTGGTTGGTCTTGAAGTAAATTTTACATTTTTTTTTTATTTGCACAACTCAAATGGCCAATCTTTTCCATCTAAATTTAAGTTTAGCGTATAAATGACCTTCAAAACATGATGCGCTATAGGTGCAGCTCTTTTTTTCACATAAAAATGTTGGAAAATTTAGTGTTTAAATTCATAAGACCTATTTTTGATTGCCACAATTTAAATTTTAACACTTTTGACCTTATTCATGATATTTGTAATTTCATCAATTTTCTCCATACATGTATGATGGATTTAGTATAAACAGTATTGCAACATTATAAATTCATTATATTCATGTGTACAGAACATGAATTAATTTCAGAATTAGTAGTTTAGATTTAACATATTGCACTTTTTGTTTGATTCACTTCATGGTAATTTTTTTTATGCTAAATTTCAGGTTTTATTAATTAATTAAAACTAAATGCATGCTAATTATAGGGTCGTTGGTTACATTGGTTATTGGTCCCAGGTTTGAATGAGGGCAGAAGGGCATGGTTCTGGTGTAAACCTGTCCAGCTAAAACTGTAGAATACAAGCTTCAATTGCTATAGATTAATTTTGTTACTGATTGTTTTTCTCTTTTGCTTTACTGACTGATTTTTTTTGCATTTATCTATATATTTACTCTTTAACAAGCGAAGAAAAAATCATTTTACAACTTGTCTCAGCTGAGTTTACCTGTTTTAAAACGGTGCATAATGTTTCCAAGTTTATAGTGTGTAAATCCAGTAAATTTCGAATTTGAAAAATATGCAAAAACTGCGAAAGATGCATGTGTCCTTAGAGATCTACATGTATTACATCTGTAAGCAAGATTTAATGAGTTGTACGATATCAATTTAATGTAAAGTAAGTTTTTGACAATTTTCTCTTTTCTTGTAATCATATCATCTGTTGCCTAGACCCCATAAACAAATATTATTAGATATAAAACACAAGTAAAAGCATGAACATACATGTATTTACATATTGCCAGTATAATTGTTGTCTCCACATCGCTGGTTTTTATTTGCTAGTAATTTTTTGTCAATATTATTTATGGATTCATCAGATTGTCATTTAATCATAATCAACAGCCTTTATAAAAAAAATAATGTGGTTAATATGTGAATAAAAAATATTTATATGAAAACCACCTTTTCAGCTTTCTTATTAAATGTTTTTTTGGAATCTTTCGTTTGTTGGGTATGTGATAACAAGAAACATGATGTCAATGAGCTATTTACTGACGTGTTTAACAATCAGACATAACATAACAAATATAAAAAATAACATCATTGTCATCAACAAGTTTTCCTGCTGTACGGCTTGGATCTACACATGCACGGTGCCGCTAGTTGACATACCACTGTAAAATTGCTAGTTTTTCAGACATATGATTTAAGGATCATAATAGTATTTTCAATTTCAACAGTAAAGTTGTAAGCAGAATTATGTTTATGGCAATAATAGTATGGTGTAGTAATGAGTAGTTGGTAAAAATGTTATTAAATATTAATTTTTTATACTTCAGCTTGCTAAAAGTATTCAACTATTTCTAGGTCGTACTTAAGACAACATTCTCATAGATTTGATAATGATAAATCTTGTATGCATAGCATCATCACTCTGGTATACAAGAATGTGATAGCAAAGGATCAAAGATATTAAGTGAAAAAAAACATTACTAAATGTCTTCTTATTTATCAATAATAAAAAATTATGTCAACATTTACCACTTATAAGAGGGAACTGTCAAGGTGCGGATCAGCCTTCTAAATACTTAGTAGCTTTATATACCTGACTGGCCTCAAAGCGGAGAGTTCTTCCCATTTTTAGTTGTTCTTATTGATGGCATATCTACATAATTATCATATCTGAGTTTAAATGTCTAAAAATCTACAAGGATTTGAACATTATTCTGGTGACATATCGTAAGCCCGTACAGACATTAGTAAGTTACAATAGCGATGCATCTTATCCTGCTCAAAAGTAATTCTGGCAATTTAACTCTTTGAAGATTTTCATAAGTTGAGTTGTAATCATTAGAACAATTTTTAGAGCTCTGTGCTAAATCCTTTGACGTAAAAAACACAGAAAGGCCACCCTTATTTGACCAATAGTAAATTCAAAATATTGTCAACAGTTGAGTACTATTTCTAAAGTCTGCCTGCAAATAATAAATTACGTCATTGAGTTCATACAAGCGTGTCAGTTTCTTTGTCAGAAAACTCACGAATATTTTACCGAGGCTGTTTGATAATGTTATAGCTGTATAGTTTTTCTCTTCTTTTATTATTTTTTTGCCATGTGCTGAACAAAATACGGCAGTGTTAGTGCATTATGAATTATTATTATTATTTCAGAGAAAATAACTTAAAATGCACTGTGCCTGCTATACATGTACATTGTAGTATAACAGTGTCGGTGTACCAGTACAAATACCAGTAATTAAACCAGTCCCCTATTGCAAAGGGAGGAAAATCCTGGCTAGAAAACTGTTCACTGATATGTTAGTATTGTGTAAACTTTGTTAATATCATGAACTGTAATTTTTCGAGTTCTCAAGGGAGATCACTCGCGATTCCCGGTGAATGAAAACAAATGCGAAATATTCAAACTTTCTGCAAAATCGGTTCCGCAAAATCAGCAAGTTCGCCCTTAAGATACTTTAATTGTTTGTTTTGATGTTTGAAAACATCGTATGCCATGGCACTTCCAGCAGAGAAAGTTGCAGAACTAAAGCAAATCATTCACAATCAACTGTCACAGGTATGAAAACATGTAGGGTCTTGCATATTTTTTATTTTATTTGTAGCAGTCTGATTATAGAAGCTATTTTGACTATATTTTAATGAAGTATATTGCTGAAAAATAAACATGTTTTAAGTTTCATCTGTCAAACTCCTATAAGCATCCTGAAGTGCATATTTCATTTTAAACTAAATGTATATAAAAGCTCAAAATTTGAATTTAATAAGTCTGTGTCATTTATAACAGGGTGATGTTCAACGTCGCATCCGTGAGATGCTGGCTGAGAGCATGCAGGAGGAGTATAGCAGCTCCGGTCATCCCCTTGGGGAGGATGAAATTTTCAGCCGTCTTAAACAGCGGGGTGTCGTGGACAACATTCTCCATCAGATACAGTTTGATGGGGCTGGGTCCAAGCCTGCCACTCACATGAGAGGGGACCATATGATGGAGAGAGTAGCAGATAAGAAAAGTACGTCAAAAAATAATTATTGGTTACTAATAAACATGTATTTCATATGTATTAAAATGACATGTAAGTTTTGGGTTATGATTTTTTTGCTTAACTCAAATGTTTTACTTGTCATGTGCAGCCTTGTGGACAAAACTGTAGCCGTTACAATGTAGTAATTAAGTGATAAGCAGAATTGGATTGAAAAGGTTGTGGAAAGAATTATGACTTTTGTAGACATAAAGTGAATGTCATTTATGTTCCAGCAAACATTGACCCTACCAGGCGCTACCTGTACCTATACATAAAGGCTGGTAAAGCCTTTCTGGAACACCTAGAGGACAATAATGCCATGCCAGGGCAGGTTGCTTCCTACTTTACATTCCATGTCCTGTTTCGCGGTCAGAGGTTCAAGTCCCGACCAGTAGCTTGTGCTTGTGAGCCAGACATAGATGAAGGCTTTCTTTTGGAGCTACACAAGGACAGTGCTGGTATGAGAATGGATACAACTAACGCGGTGAAGGGTTGAAAGAAAGCCTTTTTTACCTGATCATCTGCTGTTACTTTTATTGCCACTTTCACCTGTTGTACACTGTAGATAGTAAAATGGTTAACGCTTGTTGAGTTCCAAATAGCGGATTTATTGATTTGCAAGAAATTGAAATAACTTTCTTATACCTATACTATTATGAGTACCAGTAGATAATACGTATCTGATCATAAATGCATAAACCTTTCCAGTAGTTGCTGCTGGTTTTTATTAACATTAACACAAGTACTTCCCAGTAAGTATATTTAATAATTTAATCTTAATGTGTTTCATATCCAAATCAGGGGATGCAGGGAAGATGGCAGACCCAACCACGATGCTGTCCATCTGTGACCAGATCCATTTATCTCTCATAAAAACGGACAACACAGGGGAAACCACTCTTGTGTCCTCACACTTCCTGGAGTGGAGACCTGTGCTTACCTCCCCTAATAGCAGGCTCTCAACATCACTGGAAATGAAGGGAACAGGTATGTACTAGGGTTGTTGCTGACGAGTATTAAATTAGGATAGACCACTTATGATAATGGTCAGTCATGTACATCTCAAATTCATTAAATGCTGGTGTACATTTTACCTTCACAGTCAAACTGGTTCAATATGCACCATAGATTTAGAATTCAACCCTTTATGCCTACATCAGGAAATACTTCCAGCTTTACAAGCCAGAAAACTCATTTTCCACAGTTACTTTATCTTTGTCTATAGTAAATCGGGCAGTTTTTAGCTTGACTATTCGAAGAATAGGTGGGCTATACTACCCGCCCCAGCGTTGGCGTTGGCGTCCGGTTAAAGTTTTAGGGCAAGTTGGGATTTTCACTTATAAGTCCAATACCCTACATTCAATTGACTTAATACTACATGCAGTTGTTCAGGGCCATCACATGATGAGGTTAGATAACTCCATATTATTCTTTACACAGATTATGGCCCCTGATTGACTATGGAACTTAGGTTAAAGTTTTAGGGCAAGTTGGAATATTTATTAATAACTTCTATATCCTTTGTTCAATTGACTTAATACTTCACACAGTTGTTCAGGACCATCACCCAATGAGGTTACATAACTCCATATTATCCTTAATACAAGTTATGGCCCCTGATTGACTTAGGTTAAAGTTTTAGGGCGATTAAAGTTTTAGGGCAAGTTGGGATTTTCACTTAAAACTCCAATGCCATTCATTCAATTGACTTAATACTTCACACAGATGTTCAGAGCCATCACATTATGAGGTTAGATAGTTCCATATTATCTTTTATACAAATTATGGCCCCTGATTGACTATGGAACTTAGGTTAAAGGTTTAGGGGAGGTTGGGATATTGTTTAATAACTTCTATGCCCTTCATTCAATTGACTTAATACTTTACCCAATTGTACAGGACCATCACCCAATGAGGTCATATTTCCATGACTCCATATCCTTAATACAAGTTATGGCCTCTGATTGACTTAGGTTAAAGTTTTAGGCAAGTAAAAGTTACGGGCAAGTTGGGATTTTAACAAAAAAACACTTCTATACTGTTCATTAAATGCACTTAATAAAATTCAAAATTATTTACGACCATCTTACAACAAGAAACATAACTCCGTTTTAAGCCTAAATACAAATTATGGCCCTTGAATTATTTTTTTTTTTTTTTAATTTCCTTTGAAAGGCATATTTGTATATTCTTAACCACATTTTCATAATGGGAAATCAGGTTATTTGAATGACTTGCGTCATTGTTTGGGCGGGCTGGTGGGAGGGCAGCATCAAAGTCACCTTATGTATCGAATAATTTTAGTTAAGTTTGACATAAAGAGACCAAACTTGGTATTATAACATCGTTATTGTATTCTAAGTCAAAGCGGCGTAGTCGAGCGCGCTGTCTTATGACAGCTCTTGTTATCTGTCCCACTCATGTATTACTGTCTTTTGGCTGGTGAGTCACATTTCAGGTGTCGCAAACTCTCTTTTATGCTAATTATTGATCATTGAATTTGACGACAGTAGTACATGTATTAGTATTCATACTTTTGTTTAATGTTAAATGTTTTAAGACAGTTAAGATCAAAATGTTAATAGTCATCCTGTGTTAAGAAGACCATTTTCTTTCAGACAATATGTTTTTGTTCTTTTAATGAAAACAAACCATACATTGTACATGACCTTGAGTGATTGCTAGGTTCAGAGAACAAGGTGTCAGCCGGAGTGATAGACATTCAGGTGGAGCTGTTTCCCAAAACCAAACAGACCGTCAGCAACGAGGTGCTCTCTGCCCAGGTATGTGAGCTTTTGTGTGGTAAGCTTGTAGTTTAAATTTAAACTAATAACACCATTGATATAATTATCATTGGCTCAGAAAAGTAACCAGCCATTCCAGGAAAACGTAGTTCGGAGATCCAAGATAAGCTTTGCCCCCTTCAATATTGTTACCCAGGGCCACTGTGTTTTTCTTCCATGACAGAGTTTTTTTCATTCATTGTTAACTTCTCCAGTAAATATGTACATATTTGGCTGATTGTACACAACATTGTCAAAGTTAACAACATTGTTGTTAACTTAAAGTGAACTATTTTATGATGTGCTGTTGTAATTTTATAAAACATGCATACCTCAATCAGTTCCGTAGATTACATGCGTGTCCATGAAGCTTTTAGAGTATTAAAGATTTGAAAATTAACAATCCTGCAGTTGACAATTTTGTTAATTTTAATAATGTGCTAAACAATCGGTCCATTGTTGCACAGCTTTCTTAAGTATGAGGCAAAATTGTCAGTTTTGAATTAAATTATTTAGATAACATTTATCTATTAGGTTTGAATATTAGTAAGTATGAAGTATGTGAGAAAGCGAGCAACATAAATTCAGATACTTGTATTTTCAGGGCATTTTTTTTGTTCCTCACTTTCATTTAATCTTCCCAAACATTCTCATAAAAGTATTTAGTTATTAATTTCCCACATCATCTTAATTTTCTTTAATCTTTTTTTTCAGTTACTATCTCTGAAACAAATTTGGATCAAATTAATTACAGGTGTACCCTGATGAGGATTTCAATAGTTTATGAATAAAAGGTCATCAAATGCTTATGACCCTTCAAAACACAAGTTGCGAAATATGCATGTATAAGTTTAAGGTATAAGTTAGAAATGTTTGAAAATAAATATGCTATGTAAATTTTTTGTTTTACAACACAGCTACAACTGGAGCGAAGTCGCCATGCAGAGCAGGAGAGGCTGTTTTTGGTATACGCCAAACAATGGTGGAAAGAATACCTCACCATACGGGAAACACACAAGGAGAGGCTCGTTAAAATATTTGCTCAGGTAATGTGAGGCATAATTTACAACTATGTAAAATCATTGGCAAATATGTGAAAGGGCCTTCCATAGTGCTAAGGACCGTAAATTAAAATGTTTTAAGAGTTTGAAATAGTTGTGAGGAACAATCTTTTTAAGGAGTCAAACATAAAATCCTTTGCAACATGTTTTGGGGTAATAAAGATTTATATTATATAAGTTTAATTTTATTTCTTAATGCCCCAATAAACAATATGCTAAACTCGATTTCTTGATGATCATTTTCAAACAAGAAAGATATTCAATAAAATAATGAAAAATTGTGGATTCATAATTCATTTTCTGCTTTTAAAAATGCAACTTACTTTCTTTAAATAGCTGCAATCACCTCAAAGGCTCAAGATATTGTTGATAGGGTAGTGTTGACTATTTTGACATAATAAAATATTCCTTTTGTATATTAAAAGGACATTTCCTAATTTATGCTTGCTAAATATCAAACCTCAACCCAAAAGAAAATTGGTATTTTTAAATATTTTATGTTTTGTTCATTCAAAAGACTTCTGCACTGTGGAAGCCCTTCAAAGGATATTTAGCTAGTTTTTAAATTTGCAACATTATCAATTCATGAAAAATAGTGTTGGGTTAATGACTTAAAAAGTAATTTGTAATGCCGTTTCATTGTACAAGGGAACATCACTGCATCTCTTTTCAAACCCCATGACATATCAGTATGTTCTCACAGTATATTTAATGTGTTTTTATTATATTTATTTCGCAGGATGAGAATGGCAACAACAGACCAGTATGCTCATTTGTGAAGCCCCTGAGGGCAGGGCGGCTGCTGGACACAGCAAGGGAGGCAGCCCGGTTTGTGTCCCTAATCCACCAGGAGAGAACCCCAATGCTCGGAGGCGGTGGTCGCACAGAACAATGGACCACCATGCACGCCTTCCTCACCAGGAATAAAGGGGTAGGGAAATATTGTTGATGTTAATTAGTTAGTTCATACTAGTAAGCTGGATTGTTAAGACATGAGCAAAATATTTTCAATCACTCTTGGGTCTTTTCCTGGGATGAAACCAGTACTTGTGTCTGCTTTTGAAATGCCAAGAGAATGTGTCCCAGGCTTTAATCCCAACCCCATATGTATCAGTTACATTGGTATTAATCAAACTCCACACTGTAATGTTTCAGGATTGTGAGGACCATGCTGTATTGTTGTGCAGTCTGCTACTTGGGTTTGGGCTGGACGCTTATGTGTGCGTGGGCACGAAGGCCAAGAGCGCTGTCCATACCTGGGTCATGACAGTCAGCACTGATGGACTTGTCACTTTCTGGGAGAGCCTTAATGGACACAGGTTGGATATGAAATTATACTTTTTTGTTCAAAATTTGTAAACAATACTTTACCCAATAATTATTCTATTAATGCAATAAGTATGTAATTTATGCTCAAGCAAAATTGAAATTAGAAAATTTACTGTCACCTTTGTGTATTTTTTTTTTGGATTCTACCTTAATGTGTGTTTTACTAGTCTGTATTTCAGTAGCATATCTGTATAAAATCTCCAGATACATTCATGAGCGAGTAAACTGAAATACCCCATCCATGCCCCAGCAGCACCCACCAAAATACCCAAATAATGCAAAAATTATGTAATCCAATACCCCTGCATACCTGTGGAACATGTGCTGTGTAATACATGTATTTATTGTTCAGGTACATTCATGAGGCATTAGATCCCAATGCCCCTCCCATGGACAAGCAGCATCGACCCAAATACCCCTACAGAACTGTGGGCTGTGTGTTTAACCATCAGGCTTTCTTTGCAAATAACCAGGTATTTATTCACACATGTTTTAAACCATTTGAATGACATACATGGGCTTAATGATCTTGATTTTGAAGGAACAAAATTGTTATACATTGTATTAGTATTTTAAAAATCACTTTGAATTTTATGTAATCCCAATGGGATGCTTTTTATCTTACAGTCCAATCACATACCAGCCATTACCTTATGTTGTATAATTGGATTATAAGTAACTATCATGTGTTTCCAGTATGGATCGAAAATCCGACCCGAGGGCACGCGCGTAAGCCGGTAACAAGGGTTGCCGTGTTACTGGTCACGCAGCCTGCCCGAGGGTCAGATTTTTCGATCCGAACTGGAAACACACGATAGATATTTTTTCTTGCATACCTAAAATTATGAATTTGTGGAAATTGACGTAGAAAACGCACTTTTGTACATTTCACCAAAAAACGTGTGCGATGATGTGTACTGACGTCATAAAGCACAGTAATTTTAAATCACTATCGACGTCAATAGTTCCGCTTTTACGATTATTTATTTTTAATCTTAATTAAAAGTGTTGTATTCTTATATTTTTGATTCCGCTTTATTGAAATTGCATAATATACCTTTCATAAACCATACAATCAAAGAAATAAGAAGTGGCGCGTTGTTGCGCGTGACTCATCTTACATGGGGGGTGTAAGAAGAGTTTTTCCAGCACCGGTCACATGACTGGAAACACACGTGGGGTATGCAAGAATATAAGTATGAATCAAACTTCATGGAATCGAGAGCTTTTGTCACATTCCTTGTTTGCTATTGTTTTCACTAACATTGAAACATTTGACCATGTAAGAAATAAATGCATTACTAGTATTTAGTAAGTAGGTCCAAGGTTTAACACTCAAAATTTATATTTGTTATGCATACGTATTGATTTTGAATAAAAGTGTCACTTTAAGAATTGTGATTCATTGGTCTGTGCACAGATAATCGTGAAATCCTTCAATAAACAATTAAAAAGGAGTCTTAACCCCGATGTCTTTATCTTCAGCCAACAGAGAATGTTGAAGTTTGCCAGTTTAACCTGCGCGATGAAGCTCGGTGGAAGTCCATGTCACACGATGCCATCATGTCTGTTTGTGCATCTGGTTCCACCCCACTTTGGCCCCAGTTCCCACCCCTCTCGTCTTCGTCCATCGACCCGGCCCTGGCAAGTAATGACCTGGAACAGCAGCTCCGAATTCTCGTCACTGAACACAGAAGGGTGGGTGAATACTCTTATATGTTTCAAGATTCGATTTCTGGCCCGTTAAAGGATGTACCAGGGGTCTCAAAAAACATAAATATGTAAAATAGCAAATATTTGGTATCATGTTCATTTTAAACAATTAAAAACAAATTTAAATCTACCAACCTAAAGTATAGAGAGAACAATGTGTTTTGTTAA
Source organism: Mya arenaria (assembly GCF_026914265.1). Taxonomy (NCBI): domain Eukaryota; kingdom Metazoa; phylum Mollusca; class Bivalvia; order Myida; family Myidae; genus Mya; species Mya arenaria. The sequence continues at coordinate 73,785,624 of NC_069129.1, read as the reverse complement.
TCAATGCATTCATTTCCCCTTACTTACAGGACATGGGACTGACTACATTGTGGGACGACCAGCTGAGTTACCTTCTAACTCCGTCACTGGCTGCATACGAGACCGAGCGAACAACCGGTAAGAATTACCATTACATGCTGTGTATTCACTGTCACTTGAAAACCCCCCAAATATTTCTGTAAATTTTGTCTTACAGTAAAATCATTTTCATGCATGATTTGTAATACTGTTTGTATTTTTTATGTTAAAAAATAGCAACCTAGATCTGTACATATTATACAAATGAAAATGTTCTTATATTGTAGTATATGTCCTGATATATTTTCTGAATGACTATTTTACAATGGGCTGATTGTTCAGAACTTTGTTAAAGTAAATGGGGTTAACGAGATTGTTGTTAACTTTTAAACAGGAAATATTTGATGATGCGCTCATATATTTAAATATAAGCAAGTACAGCTGAAACAGTTGTCTCAAATCTTGTTAGAATACTGCAGATCACAAGTGTATCCATTACCTTTCAGAGCAGTAAATATTTGAATGTTAACAATGATGAGTTAAAGATGTTGTTAAGTTTAACAAAGTTCTGAACAATTGTCCCATTATCTGTTGTTTTATCGCAGGTTTGATCCCCGGGAATGAAGAGTTCCAGGACTCCATAAAGCAGGCCGTTCCAGATGGTCACACTTTCAAGGGCTACCCCATACAGTTCTCACACAGAAATGCGAGAAAAGCCTTCGCCACTTGCTTAAGGTAGCTTTAGTTGTAGTAAGATGGATATTGTATGTTAGGTATCATAATCATGTTTGGCCAGTATAGTAAATAAAAATGTTTTGTGTGTTCTTTGGTAAGTCTCTTTATGATATGATGATGCAACCCCAAGGAGAAGCCATGGTTTCTTTTGTTCCAAATGCTATAAAACAATTGTGTTAAAAAAAACAGCTCTGCAGGTTGAGGTGGTCAAGTGCTCTCAAAATAGATTTAATTACTGGTTTCTACCAAAGAAATAGACTCAAGTGTCTGTAAGTTTTCACTCAGTATTCATCACAATCAAGCTAAAAGAATATAAAGTGGTATTACTAATGAAGAATGATATAATAATCTTTTTTGCTATATTGCAGGTCTCCGGTGTGTGAGGAGATTATCCATTGCCGTGGTGACCATGTGAGGTTGGCTGTGAGGGTACGCGTGTATCCATACCCTGAGTCCGCTTGTGCCACATGGATCATGTTTGCGTGTAAATACAAATGTATTGTGTGAGAGGCAGGCTTGACCTAGCGTTGGTGGGAGAATTAAGTGTGTTACTCATAAAGGAGATTTCAATGTTACACTGCCTGGAATGTCACAGATTGTCAGATATCCCCGTCTACTTGAACACAATGCTTCATCAGTCATCTGTGAAGTGACTATGTGATGTGTACTGTGGTTACAGATAGTGCTGTGACTTGTTACTTCAAAAAACCTTTTATTTATATAAAAAACATGTCTGACTTAAGTGTTTTTGACGTATATTTTTTAGTTTATGAATAAATTCATGATGTTACATATATGCCATCTTTTAATGAAAAGTTTTAGCCAATTCCAACTTGATTTGTTCCACAAAGATATTTTTTGGATATTATATTAAAGCTGCACTCTCACAGATATACCATTTTTACAACTTTTTTATTGTTTTGTCTTGGAAAGAGCAAATTTTTGCGTAAATATCTGCAAACCAGTGATATAAGATTGCTGACAAAAATTCAGATCGAATCGAAAATTAATGTTTTATGGCTTAAACCATTACTAATGGTTAGGGTTAGGGTTACTAACGGTTTAAGAAAAATGCATAAATCATCAATTTTTGAACTTAAATATAAAAATCTGCGATCTGATTTTTTGTCAGCACTCTTATATAACTGGTTTCCATGGATTTTCGCAAAAATAAGCTCGTTCCAAGACAAAAAATAAAGAACTTGTCAAAACATTCAATCTGTGAGAGTGCAGCTTTAAATATTCTTGAATACAGTGTTGTCCGTTAAAATATGTGAAATATTGCTCTGTAAAGGACAAAAAAGAATTACAGTAAATAGTTTAGTAAACAATATAGATAATATTCGCTGGAGTATATTTAGGTACATCTAGATGCACATGACACCATAGGGCAGTATTTAATAAGGCTTTATAGTAACAATAGTTTTTGTGATACTTCAAATTAGAGTATTTATCCAATTTTATAGAAGCGAGCTCACAACAAAGTCTTTTGTTTTCTGTGATATGGATTGTGCTACAAGTTTTGTGATGGTGATTAAATTTGTTGTTGTTGTTAAGCTAGTCTCATTGAGGTTGTTGGCTGAAAATGCTTATATATTCTAGTTGAAGTTCTTATATAGATGGACGTGTAAACATTAGATGTTCTCACTGATTCCAGTGTGTATTATGCAGCTAGCTAGAGCAATAGAAGTTTAAATAAATGTATTAAATGATACATGTACACATTTGTTGTTTAAGCTTCGCAATGCGATATTGTTCTTTATATGATTAAAAAACCGTCCATCAAAAGAAATCTCGTAGAACTCTGAAGTTTTTTTGTAATTTCTACCTATAACATAAACATTTTTGTTAAATTATGTTCGACTAGAAAAGAAGTTTTGTTTTTGTTGAAAGTAACTTCAATTATGCGTTGTGTATATGCATGCTTATTGCTTCAGTTTTGATCAATGTTGCTTAAGCTAATACAGAAAGAGATTTCACAATACAAATGCCATTGTTCCTAAAACTTGCTATGAGTGGTGCTCAATAAAACCCGCTCTACAGCACAGGTTAAGGCAGCGGATAGAGGATATAGGCAGCGGATAGAGGATATAGATGCGTCATAGTAAAGGTGGCTGCATTAATGTACGAACATGCAAACATCATATAAAGGACCAATTATTACAAGTGTGACATTTCTTCAATTGCTCATTAATGATTTGATTTTACAATTGATATTTACAACATAGCGTGCAAATGTCTGTGTGATATAATGGTTCAACTGTCATAGATGTTCAAAGTGTGTTTGTACAGAAAAGTTAACTATTAAATTAGATTCTATATACATGTAAATACATGTGTAATTTGATAGATTTTACTTTTGTAAAAAAATGTTACAAATAAAACTTAAACAATTGAGAGTTTGTTCAAGTTTTAATGTCAGATTGTATTGCTTACATGACAGAATCAGACACTTTTTCTGATCTCAGCGGACAAATTCTGAGTATTTTAAACTGGTTAAGGGCGGAATATAAACTCTTTTAAGAATAAAAAGTTCATTCAAGATTCATCTTCGTAGTTTAACTAAGAGGATTACATCCAGTAATGAGGTCAACCGTCACAGTATTCAATGGGTTTTATTGCAACTTGTTATTTTAAACCACTGTTCGGGTGCGCCGAAGCAGTTATTTTTAACATAAAAATGAATTCAGTACACCGGCTGGCCTTCATATGACATCAATTGTGGGCGAGCTGAAGACATGTAGAGCAGTATATCCAGAGAATGATACGCCTCGGGTACAAGGGCGAGCTGAAGACATGTAGAGCAGTATATCCAGAGAATGATACGCCTCGGGTACAAGGGCGAGCTGAAGACATGTAGAGCAGTATATCCAGAGAATGATACGCCTCGGGTACAAGGGCGAGCTGAAGACATGTAGAGCAGTATATCCAGAGAATGATACGTCTCGGGTACAAGGGCGAGCTGAAGACATGTAGAGCAGTATATCCAGAGAATGATACGCCTCGGGTACAAGGGCGAGCTGAAGACATGTAGAGCAGTATATCCAGAGAATGATACGTCTCGGGTACAAGGGCGAGCTGAAGACATGTAGAGCAGTATATCCAGAGAATGATACGCCTCGGGTACAAGGGCGAGCTGAAGACATGTAGAGCAGTATATCCAGAGAATGATACGCCTCGGGTACAAGGGCGAGCTGAAGACATGTAGAGCAGTATATCCAGAGAATGATACGTCTCGGGTACAAGGGCGAGCTGAAGGCATGTAGAGCAGTATATCCAGAGAATGATACGCCTCGGGTACAAGGGCGAGCTGAAGACATGTAGAGCAGTATATCCAGAGAATGATACGTCTCGGGTACAATTAGGTTTTTATTTGTACTGACAGTAGTATCATGTTCCGACATTCAGTCACAAAAGAATAAAGAAAAACAATTTAAACTGGAGTTATCTACAGTAGGATCACACATCACGGCTTCCTTTCATGCTTAATTTTAAAAATCTGAATTAATGTTTAATACCTCAGCGTTATTTTCCATTGCCATTTTAAACTAAGTAGAACACAGATCTGGGAACTCTTGTATAATATAATAAGTGCAATGTATACATACGTTAAATACTAGTAACAAATTACACATTTTATAGATATATAGTGAGTATTTCATCAGTTAATACATTTAATAAAATGGTGCATTCAGAACTACATTCTAGTAAAACAACATTATACAACTATAAGCAGGTGAATCACCACCCATTTTCTATTGGTCTATGGGTTGAGGTTGAATGTAAAAACGAGTACTCAACTATGCTGATGGTACCCAACGGCTGTACATGATTCCGTCTACAATAGTACGACTGTTCATGGCGTGTCACACCGGCGATTGCGCATCATGTTTACTGCGAGTATATAGCAATTACAAAACTGCCAAACACATACCGTGCTCGTGAAGGGCGAAATAAGATGAACATTGCACCCATCCCGTACGTTACTCGTACGGGCATTTATATATACGCGTCTAAAATATTGTCCAAGGTTAATAAGTTGTCCTGAATGTAGGGTCATGGGGTTAATTAGATGTCCGGAATGTAGGGACTTGGAGCGATTTGGCACACCAGCTGGAGAAATGTCGTCACGTAATCTGGAACGAAGATTTGAACGTTTTACACACCAAACTAGCAAAACTGTAGCTCTCCATGTATGCCAATCGCGGCCGTCGTGGCGGATCAGTGGTCTATTGGTAAGACACTTGACTGATCAAAAAATCTAATATGACTAACAATCTTATAGGAACACTCGCCGAATGGGCCTTGCCCGAGTGCGGGTATAAATAAGCCTTACACACCACCATGCCCGTCACTCAGTTGGATAGACAAAAGTGCGCAGTGTTAGAAACTGTATAAAACAAACGGCAGATAAAACACAGTGCAACACATGATTTGGCATATTATAGGCTCATTCACATTATCCAAATTGTCTCAATATTACAAAAAAAAACTTGAGTAATTTCTTAACCTCATTTTACCACGTAAGATCATAGCATGATTTACACTCATGCTTGATGTCCTCTCCTTTATGGGTTACCAGTAGGAGGTTGTTGTGTTATTTGACATTAATTATTAAGGTCATTTTAGTAGGAGGACATCTCATTTTATGTTTGTTCTATTTCACAAGTACATGTTTTGCCTTAAAATACTTTTTTTAAAAAAATAATAAAAATCATAAAATATTGTTATCCTTATAACTTATGAGAGAATGAACTTGATATAATACGTCGCGTGTAATGATACGCCTTTTTGTGGTAAATTGAGTTGAGATTGAGACATGACTGAAGTACTTTTTGTGACACTGAAACCAAATGTTACAAAGGATCTCACCGAAGCACCCCCTGTCGATCTTGAAGACGACGAAGGGGAAGTAGAAGAGGAAGCCGCCAACAATAAAGATGGCGGCCCAGAGGAACTCGAGACGGGGGTCGTCGATGATGGGAGCGATCACAAGGTAGATGGAGATGAGGGTGAACACGATGGGGAACAGGATAAACACCTGGGTGGAAAGAACACAGCTCAGTCTAAATAAACAAGAACACCCACAAACCACTCATAAAAACATACTGTTCTTGAAAAAGCTAAGCCGAGAATTATTCAATATTCAATTCGGTAAAATGAAGCAAATCTGCCAAATTTTTAATTTTATGAACAACATTCATTTATTCGATGACGTCTTACAACTATATACTAGAGCGCAAGTCGTCGTTAAAAACTGTCCTATTTTAGGACACCCATTTGGTGATGAATGGTGTACGTTGAGCGGGTAATGTAAATACTGTTTTTGCTTATTCAAGGGTTATCGGTCCTGACCAAGATACTTTGCTCATACACATTATGACCAAATATCGTGATAATTGGACGAAGCTTCTAAAGAAAATGATCGGACAAAAACGATATTCGGTAATTTCTAGAGTGACACGAGCGATATGACTGGTTATCGAATTTGTCCAAGATATTATGAACATACACATTCTGACCAAATTTGGTGACGATTTAACAAAAACTTCTAATGTTATTGATCGGAAAACATACTGGACGCCGCCCGCCCGCAATGCCGCATGCCCGCCCACCTGCCAGTATGCAACTCTAATACGTTCCGTTAAATAAACGGGCGTATAAAAATCCAACTTAAAATGTTTTATCTTAATGTTTAAGAACTATCAGCAAAGATATCATTTACATTTAAGCTTTAAAAACACACAGAGGTTGAGCAGGTGTACCAACGATATGTCAGCCGTACATTACATTAAACAACAAAGACTCATTCGTTGATACCTTGATAGGCCTCTCGGCGTTTGGTTGCCGAATCCTGAGGATGACCACACAGGCCACTGTGAGCCCGTAGAAAAGCCAGGCGGCGAAGCTGAAGAAATCAACCAGAGACCCGATGTCGGCGGGAATCGTCATCAGGATAGCGATGATACCCTAGAAATTGTCGGAACATTTGAATACAGTGTTATCTGAATTGGTAGGACGTTCATTTGTTTTCGCTAATTTAGAGTTAGATTTATGTGTTGAAGTGTTGTTTTTTTATACAAATAAGTTTGTAGTAAAATCTAGCCTTCGAAATTGTGATTTTAAAATAAAATATGCTAAAATCGGCTCCTGATGAGTACCTGATTTTCATTTAATTTTGACCTCTATAAACTGAAAATGATCTGTTTGTCCTGGGTTCATGCAACTAACTTACTATTGTCGAGTATGGAGGATGGTTTTGATTGACTGTTCACGCCTGACAAATCTTAACCTTTATAGCCATTACGCATGACAACATTAACTATCATTTCTTGATCTTGATTGTGTTGAGTGTTATTGAGTTTGCGGTCGTTCTACTATACTCCTCAAAATAACAAGGACCACATTTTGTGAGAAGTATATCGTATATAGAGTCAAAGGCAATACAATACACGTCAATGACATTTGGCCATATATAGTGTCAAAGGCAATACAATACACGTCAATGACATTTGGCCATATATAGTGACAAAGGCAATACAATACACGTCAATGACATTTGGCCATATATAGTGTCAAAGGCAATACAATACACGTCAATGACATTTGGCCATATATAGTGACAAAGGCAATACAATACACGTCAATGACATTTGGCCATATATAGTGTCAAAGGCAATACAATACACGTCAATGACATTTGGCCATATATAGAGTCAAAGGCAATACAATACACGTCAATGACATTTGGCCATATATAGAGTCAAAGGCAATACAATACACGTCAATGACATTTGGCCGTATATAGAGAGTCAAAGGCAATACAATACACGTCAATGACATTTGGCCATATATAGAGAGTCAAAGGCAATACAATACACGTCAATGACATTTGGCCATATAGAGAGTCAAAGGCAATACAATACACGTCAATGACATTTGGCCATATATGGAGTCAAAGGCAATACAATACACGTCAATGACATTTGGCCATATATGGAGTCAAAGGCAATACAATACACGTCAATGATATTTGGCCATATATGGAGTCAAAGGCAATACAATACAATACACGTCAATGACATTTGGCCATATATGGAGTCAAAGGCAATACAATACACGTCAATGACATTTGGCCATATAGAGAGTCAAAGGCAATACAATACACGTCAATGACATTCGGCCATATATAGAGTCAAAGGCAATACAATACACGACAATGACATTCGGCCATATATAGAGTCAAAGGCAATACAATACACGGCAATGACATTCGGCCATATATAGAGTCAAAGGCAATACAATACACGGCAATGATAGTTATTGTTAGCCCGGCCAAGTAGGCGAAGAATGGCTTAAGCATTTTTGAAAGATCGAAAGGTCCAGAAGGATCATATACGGAGGTTTTTGCATATTAAATCGCTCAAAAGCATTTTATCAAAATACCATATATGTATTAAACTGCACTATATGTGCAATTACTTTCGTAGGAGATTGCTAGGAAACATTAAAACAGTATATTCTGTTTCTGGTTTCTCTCCAAGATACACATTTACTTTATAATTAACCACACCCACGTGACTGAAATCATTTGAAAATGATTGGTCTCTTAACATTTGGCTGTTAAATGAGGTCAATATTTTAAATTTAAATCGTTTGCGAATGCTATGAAGAGCCTTGTATTGTCCAAATTAACTTAATGAAACAAATAACTTTGACCTAGACCTATTGAAATACATTCGATTTTTCTATGTAGTCCTTCACTTATTTTGATGAGAATATATGAATTGCAATGCATGATAGAGTTGTGCTCCTGGTCTGATACGCTTGACTTGATGAAAAATGGAATATGGGTTTTTATATAAAAATGACCTACATTATAGCTATCTAGCTATCATACGGTATTACCACTGATGCTAATGACTAATGTTTAAAACTTTCCTGACCTCGGTATTTAATCTATTTACATGTAAAAGGTGAGGGTGGCAAAAACGGTTTTAAGTGGTAGCCCACAAAGGAGCTGTTGGTACCTTTTGACGTTCAATAGTTTATCAAACCAGTCGCAGTCCGTACTAATGTGTACATTTTACGCCCACTCTGCACGTACCGTAAGGGCAATGGAGGGCAGCGGCGTGTAGAGGGTCGCGTGCACGTAAGAAAGCACTTCCGGTAGATGGCCTTCACGCGCAGCCGCGTACACCATCCTAGAAAGTACGTAAACGGGGATTTTTCTTATATGAAATCAAAACTGTCTCTATTTCCATTTTCTAACCAATACTATTATGTGTGAAGGTGTTTTTAATTGTTTAGTGGTTTGATTGGTTGATTTGGAACTAGAAAAAAACACTTGCCGTTGGTTGTATTTATGTATGATCTTATTACTTTCAGGCAAACATATAAAACACCCTGCAACATTGCAGGGGCGGTTCCAGGTTTTGACGTTAGAGGGGTCGTATCTTAAGGGCGTATACGTTTGACTTGCGCCCCTCCATCCGAACCGAAATTAATTTGGTTTAAAGTGTTGACAAGGCGTTGGGAATAATACCCCAATATTTTACAATTTATAGTCCGAAATGGTGCCCTTTGAGCGTATTTTATTCCTTTTTCAACAATATGATAATAAAATAATAAAAAGTTAATTCGGACAATTTAAAAGGGGACACGCGCCGGGTGCGCCCCCTCTTTAGACCCGTCAGTGCATTGCAACTTTAATACTCCGCATATAATACACTCGAAGCCTCTGACATTTATTTAACTTTTCATAAAATATTTGCGCGGCAAACCAACCTCCCAGAAGAGTAGAGTAATCCATTAGCCGCGCCAAACGTGGAGAACATGACTGCAATGGGCATGATGACGTAGGCGCTCCCCAACATCTCCTTACCCCAGTCCTGCAATTTGATCAAACATCAAGGAGTTTAGTGAACACTTAATGGTATTGAAATAATAGATTCTTTTCCTGGAATTCGTCATGGAAACATTTCAAAAGGCATCTAATGCATATTATCGTATTTCCGATGCCATTGCATTATGAGATAGAGGCTGCCAAAAAAGCACGTACTTATAAAGTGATTTATGTGCATAGCAAAACCTGTACAGTCTGGGTACAGTGTACAGAATTCTGATGTAATGCATATCAATGTTTTGTCCCACCGGGTCGGGAAAATGTCAAAATCACTATGGGTCGAAGTCTATTTCACATATAAAATTAAATAAACATAAGGTCAACTTTATTTCCTACGTGGTGGTCTCACCAGGCTTTTCGAAATCCCAGCTGTCGGGAATCATACACTGTCTAAATTTCCCGTTTATTTCCACCTCCCCCTTTTGGGAAAACATTGATAACTGAAGTGTTATACCGAGGCGTAGCATTACAGTATGTATGGACACTGACCACGGCGACAGCGGATGAGTCTAGCAGCCCCTGTGGTGAGAGGACGACGATGTAGGAGATGTTGGTCAAGATGTAGACGATCGTCACCAGGGGAACACCGATATAGTTCGACCATGGCAAGTTTCTGGAATAATACAATAGGAAAACATTAGAATACTTGGTTTTGATACATGATGTTCATAGGTTGAGTCCAGTTCACAGCATGTTCAACTTGTGTTTACTTGCGGACTTGGATTTATGCAGAATACATAGATTAGCATGACAGAAGGGAAGTCAATTTATAATACAAGATATATACGCGCAAAAATATAATATTATCAAGGAATGCTATTATACAACTGTTGCAGCTAGTAGATTAACACCTGACATGGTTACCTGTTTGGATTTTTAATTTCCTCCGTCAAGAAATTCAGCGTGTTCCTGCAACAAATGAGGTACTATATATCGAAGTTTAAAAACTACTACAAGCAGTATCTTTAAGTGTACGAATTTAAGTATACATGTATGACTGATTTAATCTTTGATTGTTCATGGCTACTGCTATGTCTACATTTGTGTCATAATTTATGACAAGTACTGTTCGTTGAAGACCCACAGTGGTTCGGAGCACTAAACAGCATTGGATAATAATGATACCAAGTCGTTCTGTCTTCTACAATGTAATTCAGGAAGCACACAATGCATACCATCCATCGTATGCCCACATAGCGTCGTAGAACGAGAGAGCGATCTTGGATGGGGAGTTGGTGGAACCTTTGAAGCCGTCTCTTAGGTGGGTCGTCCCGTCTGTGGGGTTAGAGAGATAGGATAATACAGGGGAAAGTATTTATACAGGTTTACTGGAAAATATTCACTGTATAATTCTGTGAACACCGTTGGAAAAAGTGAAAGTAAGGCGACGAAGGCGTTCTTTTCTTTTATTTCTTTCCAATGAACATATATTATTAGCTGTTCATTCTTCATGTTGAATTTATTTCATAAATTGGAGTTGCATTTCAGGTCAATATGTTAGGCTTTAGTTTAGCCAAAAATCGAAAACGTTCAATTCATTCAACGACTCGTTTGATGTCCACTTTTGTTCCCCGTAAAATGATCTCATATTTACCTTGTCCGAGCTTGACGAAGCCCCCGATGATAATGATGGCGATGGCGACGAGCTTGGCGATGGTGAAGAACACCTGGACATACGCGGCCCAGGACGTGTCGTAACTGTTGATGATGCATAGCGTCACTGAAGTCATAGACACGAAAGGGATCTTAAAACAGAGCTTTGATCAGGGAGGCTGTGTTCGACTCGAGCAGACGTTTGGTGGAATCGGATTTCACATACAATAGGGTCATTTACACAGTTAATCATACTGGACTTTGCCCGAATCACTTATAATCGCATCTTTTTAAATGGAAACATCTCTTTCTTGAAATACTCTGAAGTCACGTATAAGCAGATATTTCAGCTTAATGTCTATTTTTTTAACAGAACCACTTACCTATAGCAAGGCATGCGATGATTTTCTCTGGCGGCGCGGGTGACCCACAATACTCGAAGAAAGTAACCATGTAGGACGCAAACGTCAAACAGATGATTGCCACACCCGACGGCTGGAAATAGTACAAGAAATTGGCCATATTGACGTTAAAAAGACTGTTCAAGCTATTTTAACTTTAAAGCTCAGGGTTCCTTGAATATCAATATTGGCGTCCATTAGACTTGGACATCGCCCTTTAAAGACATATTACTCAGTATCATATATAGCATTTAACATCGTAATGTAACAAGTGTAATTCAATGTATACAGGGCCTACAATATCAAAAGGACTTTTTCTTAGATGATTCGGAAATGCACTTTTAATTAGGTGATACTTGCGTCCCTAAGAAACTTGACTTTGTAATAAAGTTTGAATACACTGTGACAATACAGTTTGTTTAGCTGCATCCCTGGCAGACGACTTTCTACCCACCTGCAGTACGATGGTGCGTGTCCAGCTGTACATGTAGGCGATAAAGGGAAACATGCCGTCATACAGGTACGCATATTCGCCGCCAGACCGGGGGATCATGGTGCCTAATTCCGCATACGACAGGGCACCTGCAAGTTATATTATGATTATCAAACGACCAGTTATTTCACCGGTATATGTTCTACAATGCGTCATACAGACACGCGTTCCCCCACCAGACCGGGGATCATGGTACCCTGTCCCGCATACGACAAGTCACCTGCAAATAAACTTGTGTTACCTATATCTCCCCACCAGACCGGGGATCATGGTACCCTGTCCCGCATACGACAAGTCACCTGCAAATAAACTTGTGTTACCTATATTTTAAATCTATATTTTACCGGTACATTTTCTACATGCCCTCATACATGTAAGCCAGACTGGGGATCATGTACCATTCTCCGCGTATGACAGGGCATGCACAAGTCAAAGTGTGTTAATATCATTAAATCATGTGCACATGCACTGTCGTATCTATTTACACAAACGACAGTGAATTGTACCCGAGTTTTCCGGCCGTCTATAGCTGGCACCGGGGCATCGTTGTAGACACATCACTGGTGTCACAATCAGTGTAGCTGCCATTTGATGCCACCATCAAGTGTAAGGTTTACATGAGATAAAATGATAAAAAGTACGGTCATTTTTAAATCGGTGTACACAGTGTGTGTATACCACGTGATAAATTGCGTCATAAATGCTATGTCGGAAGGCAATATTTTGATTTGAAAAAAGACTTTAAACAAAGATAACTTCACTATTTCTTCACCATTTTAAATAAAACATAGTGAAGTCTACGCCGCTTACGGAGCCCCACCTTCGGTGTTTTACCAGAGCTTGATTGAGCGATTCGTTTCTTAAAACACTTCGACAAACCTTTTCACAATACGGCCGTCTGACGGAGCACTGTCAAAACATTATTTTGGATACAGGTTTGTCGAAGTGTTTGATGAAACTACTGATCTCATCAAATTTAGGAAATAAAACAAATGCGGGGATCTTTAAGCGGCATAGACTGCCCTTTGTTTCATTTAAAAAGGTGTTGTAAATGAAAAGTTATTTTTGATTTGAATCTTCATTTTAAGCAATTTTTTGCCTTCCGACGTAGCATATATGACGTAATTTATCACGTGGTATACACACACTGGTACATGTACTGTTTTACAATGCAAAAACTGTGTCAAGAAAAAGAGCAAAACTTTTGTTATTTCGAAATCGAAAGCATCGATAAAACCTTGTTGTACACACACTGGCAGTACATTCATGGTAAACCTTACCAAGTAACGAGATCGCCCCGCTGGCGGCCCATACCACCAGACTTAGACCTACGGAGCCAGTCTCTGAGAGAACGCCCGTCGGTGAAATGAAAATACCAGACCCTGAAAGGAAAATAGTATCACAAACTGAAAAAGGGTATGCATCTTATTTAGCGACTAATATTTGCACACTACTAGATATGCTGTTACATCGTATTCTAAAATAAATTTTAATTTCATGTTTGTGGTAGTGTTTAAGATTGAAGTTGAAGGCCACTTTCATAGTTGAATTAACAGCTTGGGTTGTGGGTGCAGTAAATAGTAGATAAATATAAACCAGACTGGGATATATACGCGCCGGGTATTCGCACAATGAAGTTGCTGTACCGTGTCAATATTTGCAAAGTATCTAGTTTAGAGATTATGTTTTCTGTAGACAAGACAGTGAATGGAATTTTGAATGCTACATACGAAGTAAATAAACCCGAGTCTACTACTGAATTGAACTATGACAATGGCTTTAGAAATAGAATAAAATATAGGTTAAGTTAGCCCATAATATATTTGATACCATAGGTGCATCGCGTTACCATATACCAATGAACCTTGGCGTTACCATATACCAATTAACCTTGGCGTTACCATATACCAATTAACCTTGGCGTTACCATATACCAATGAACCTTGGCGTTACCATATAGCAGTGAACCTTGGCGTTACCATATACCAGTGAACCTTGGCGTTACCATATACCAATGAACCTTGGCGTTACCATATACCAATGAACCTTGGCGTTACCATATACCGATGAACCTTAGACGATTCCAATTTCAAGCACTATTTGTAAGAGTTGGTCTCGCCTATAAGGTTTAATGGTAACACAGACATGTAACATTAGACGTACCTATGATACTGCCGATGATGAAGGAGACGCCGCTGACCAGGCCGACGTTACGCTTGAGCTTGAGGACGTCACGTCGGGGCTCGATGTCAAACTCCAGCTCCACATTTGTGTTTGTGTTCCGCTTCCGGAAATCCACAGAGTCTAGGAAAGACAGTTCACAAACTTTTATTTTTTGGAAAATTGAACATATGTATATTTTTTCCGATGATTCATTCATGTCAAATTATATAAGTTTGCTTTAACCAACAAATATTCTAGTTTTATACTGACGTCCGAAATTTGTAAAATATAATATGTTTTATATGGCGACACAATGGACATCGGAATATACTCATAGCTGCATTGGTGTAAATATTAATGTGCCATAGCTGTCGATTCCTAACTTAGACCAGCATATAGGGAGGGTTTGCAACTGGGCTTCTCCGGGGGTAATACCATGTACATTGTTTCCACAGTCCATATTTAGTGATGAACACGTATCTAAACTGTTATACACGATCTTGTTCTTGTTCTTAAACTTGTTCAAGCCAAATAACATGGATGTAATCATATATATCCAAAAAAGCATCTGACCAGGAAGTCTTGCTTGGCAACTCCGTATAACCGGGTGTTTCGGTGGTGAAGTTTTATTTATAATTATGTAAAGTAGTACGCTGAATGCACCCACAATACCTGGCAAGTCTCCATATATCAGTGTGTTATAGATAGTGGCCGTTTATATTAAGCATAATTGATTTCGTTGACAGTGAGTAATATGAATGATTGAATTATATAATCAATAATACAGTAAGTAGATTTGTATATTAATCAGAATACACCATTATGCTTGTATACGAAGAAATGTGAATCATCATGTATCCACACCTTTTTTGCCATTCCTCAATATGGCAACTTTTACAATATACGTCACGGTTATGAGCACTTTGTATTGCACAAATCATTGTTATTGCTTTATTGAATGTAAGTTACATTATATCGAGCTGTGCTTAACTACTGTTTCATATGCATTGATTTATCTTTGCAACTTTAAATATATCTAGTAAGCTTTGTATAACTTTTTAAATGTGGAAGCTGGAAAGTCGGTTCAAAAGTTTATGTTCTATTACATTATCTTATCTTATCTTATCTTATCTTATCTTATCTTTTGTTGTTTTATCTTACGGAATTTGTTGCAAATCTGATAATGTTAAACTTCATTATATAAGTAAGTTAGTAAGTAAAATGTTTATTTTTGTGACTTGAGTATATTCGAGTACAAATTCTTAGAATAAAAACAACAACAAGCGGAAAACACCCGCCCCATGGGCCTATAAGTCACCAATCATAAAGTTTACAATAATTCAGATTAAAGGTGCATACTAATATACAGACATATATAGATTTTAAAAATCACAAATTAGGTATGTATAACAATAGCTGGATAAAAGGAGTTGCCAATTCAGTGTTATAACATAATACTTGTTTATCATGAGTCATAAGTATTTTTTTGGTGTTTTAAAAAAAAAATCTGTATGTACATAGTATTTTGATAAAAAGGCTACTAGAAAATAAGCCAGTCTACGTGGATACATTCACATAAACATTAGCAATCGAGACATTGTGATACATAGACGTAGTACATCACACAGTCAGTTTGAAAAAACAATAACAACAACATCAATCTGTTCTGAGAAAGGTACAGGACCGGTCATAGTCGAAATAAAAGAAAAGTATGAATGCTTTTAACACAAAAGTTTCTATTTTGCATCAAATCAATGAAAATAAAGTAGTTAAGATATTATTTGATGAGTAAGTTCCTTAATTTAAGAAAATGGCTGAATTTAGGATTTTAAGATTTTAATGAATACTGGCCCAAATTATTAACATTATTAACATTTTGAATACCTCCAAAGTATTCACGCATAGTTATAATAAACAATCAGCTACCTTTATATGCACGGTCATACAATTATGCTGCTGTATTGTTAACGTTATTGATATATAAATTATTCTTAAATAACGACGTGGATACAGGTAAATATCTACCAAAACTAGTTAACATTGCATGTAGCTATGATTAATTAGATGTTACGTTTATGTGAATATTTGAAATTTATAAATAATGACAACTCACCTGCCATCCTTGTAAATCACGTTCACTTAAACTAATTTGTAGGAAACAAAATGGATCCAATTACATCCTTTTGCGAACACAGTTTTCCATGAATGAACAAATGAAAACAAAGTTTTTACCACCCCAAACTTTCGCGCATAACTAAACAATTCACTTCTTCATGGGCTTTGGTTTTAAATATGAAACAATCCAACTGGTCACACGTTTGTCTTCAAATGAGAAGGAAGCCAATAATCGTTGTAGTTTGAAGTAATTAATTCTTTATCATAACTCTGTTCTGTATTGTATACTTAACTATCATGAAAGCAGAGTAGAAAGTCGCATCAAATAGTCTGATTTGACATTACACAAAACCAATTTAAGGTTCCCCTCATTTATTACACTTAAACTTCATTTCATTTAAAAGTATCTACCTTAGGAATACACTGAAACTTAAGCGTCCTTTAAATTGCAAGCCGCAAATAAATAACGCGTTTCAAACTAGTGGATGTATTGAAAGAACCGCAAATGAGGTTGCACTCTGTGACAAACCATTGAAGCGCGAAAGATCCATTCAGTCGACTCGGTTTACAGTTTTATGACTACAAACTTATGGGTGACATGAC
Source organism: Mya arenaria (assembly GCF_026914265.1). Lineage (NCBI taxonomy): Eukaryota > Metazoa > Mollusca > Bivalvia > Myida > Myidae > Mya > Mya arenaria. The sequence continues at coordinate 73,768,598 of NC_069129.1, read as the reverse complement.
CTGACATGCTGGTTTAAATATTCACCAATTAACTGAAATGTTCTACACCCGTTAATAGAAGGATATGTTTTAATATAAATATCCGCACCGATGGAAATGTACATGTATATGGGGTCGGCTGATTGACAACAGCAACACTGGCTATGCAGCAACAACCTGCAAGGACATTGTCACCAACACTTGCTATGTAGCATTAACCATCCAGATCACTGTCGCAATCTGCCAGGTCATTGTCACGAACCCTTGCTCAGCAACGTCAACCTGCCAAGCCATTATCAACAATAGTTGCAGCGTCAACCTGTCTGATCATTGTTACCAACATTTCCTTGCAGCATCAACATGTCATTTCGTTGTCACCAACACGTCCATGCAGTATCAACCTGCCAGGTCATTGTCAACAACATTTACTATGAATAATTAACCTGCAAGGCTATTGTCACGAACACTTGCTATGGAGCGTCATTCTGCCAGATCATTTTCACCAATACTTGCTTTGGAGCCTTAACCTGCTAGTTCATTGCCAGCAATACCTGTTATGTAGCGTCCACTTACCTGGTCATTGTCACCAACACATACTATAAATAATCAATGGGCCAGGAAATTATCACAAACACTTGTTATGCAGCAGCAACCTGCCAGGCCATTGTCACTAGCACTTGCTATGGAGAGTCAATCTGCCAGGTCAATGTCTCCAATACTTATTTTGCAACATCATCCTGCCAGGCCATAGCCATCAGCACTTGCTATGCAGCGTCATCCTGCCAGGTCATTGTCACCAACATGTGTATTGTCTTCACTATGAAGAATCAATCCGCTAAGTGCTTAACACAAACACGTGCTTTGCAGCATCAACCTGCCTAGCCATTGTCACCAACACTTGCTATGGAGCGTCAATCTGCCATGTAAGTGTCACCAGCACTTGCTATGGAGCATCAAGCTGCCAGATCATTGACACCAGCTCATCTCATGCTATGCAGCATCAACCAGGCAAATCATTGTTTCGAACACGTCCATGCAGTATCATTCTACCAGGTCATCAACAGCATTTCTATAGAGAATCAACCTGCAAGGTCTTTGTCACTTGCTATGCAGCGTCAGGTCATTGTCAGCAACACTTGCTATGCAGCGTCAACCTGTCAGGTCATTGTCAGCAACACTTGCTATGCAGCGTCAACCTGTCAGGTCATTGTCAGCAACAATTGCTATGCAGCGTCCACCTGTCAGGTCATTGTCACTCAACACTTGCTATGCAGCGTCAACCTGTCAGGTCATTGTCACCTACACTTGCTATGCAGCGTCAACCTGTCAGGTCATTGTCAGCAACACTTGCTATGCAGCGTCAACCTGTCAGGTCATTGTCAGCAACACTTGCTATGCAGCGTCAACCTGTCAGGTCATTGTCAGCAACACTTGCTATGCAGCGTCAGCCTGTCAGGTCATTGTCAGCAACACTTGCTATGCAGCATCAACCTGTCAGGTCATTGTCACACAACACTTGCTATGCAGCGTCAACCTGTCAGGTCATTGTCACCAACACTTGCTATGCAGCGTCAACCTGTCAGGTCATTGTCACCAACACTTGCTATGCAGCGTCAACCTGTCAGGTCATTGTCACCAACACTTGCTATGCAGCGTCAACCTGTCAGGTCATTGTCACCAACACTTGCTATGCAGCGTCATTCTGTCAGGTCATTGTCACCAACACTTGCTATGCAGCGTCATTCTGCCAGGTCATGAACGGTATGGAATGAAGTGACAACCTGGCTGATCATTGTCACGAACAATTGCAAGGAAGTGCCAACCTGGCTGACCGTTGTCACGAACACTTGCAATGAAGTGTCAACCTGTCAGGTCATTGTCACACAACACTTGCTATGAAGTGTCAACCTGGCTGATAATTGTCACGAACACTTGCAATTGATTGTCAAGTTTTCAGGTCATTGTCACCAATACGTGCAATGAAGTGTCAACCTGGCTGATTATTGTCACAAATACTTGCAATGAAATGTCAACCTGCCAGGTCGTTGTCACCATTTCTTGCAATATAGTGTCAACCTGTCATGTCATTGTCACCAATACTTGCAATAAAGTGTCAATCTGCCAGGTCATTGTTTCCAATACTTGCAATGAACTGTCAAGTTGTCAGGTCGTTGTCACCATTACTTGCAATATAGTGTCAACCTGTCAGGTCATTGTCACCAATACTTGCAATAAAGTGTCAATCTGCCAGGTCATTGTTTCCAATACTTGCAATGAACTGTCAAGTTGTCAGGTAATTGTCACCAACACTTGCAATAAAGTGTTAACCTGTCAGGTCATTGTCACCAACACTTGCTATGAAGTGTCAACCTGCCAGGTCATTGTCACCAACACTTGCAATAAAGTGTCAATCTGCCAGGTCATTGTCACCAACACTTGCTATGAAGTGTCAACCTGCCTGGTCATTGTCACCAACACTTGCTATGAAGTGTCAACCTGCCTGGACATTGTCACCAACACTTGCTATGAAGTGTCAACCTGCCTGGACATTGTCACCAACACTTGCTATGAAGTGTCAATCTGCCTGGTCATTGTCACCAACACTTGCACTAAAGTGTCAATCTGCCTGGTCATTGTCACCAACGCTTGCTATGGAGCGGTTACCTGTCAGCTCATAACCACCAACTCGTTTTACGATGCGATCACTTGCTTTGAAGAATCAATCTGTCAGGTCATTGTTACCAACCCTTGCTATATATTCCGCAGCTTGTGGATATATGAATTACACTCTGAAAATATTTCTGCTGTGTCCCACTTTATGGGATGATTTAATGTTAGGCAATACGATCTGTACTTAGACTAAACAGCCATTTAGATAACTTTCCATATGATCGAAATTGGACGAAAATATTTTAGAGGAATAATACATTCTTCCCTTTTTCTTGAAATTGGAATAATTTCTTCTTGTCTATATCGGTTCGTTTAAAGATTACCGTAACAAATCGAATGTGATACCAAACATAGACAGTAAGTATTCAAATAAATCTTGGCATTTAAAATCCCAAATATCCAGCTCCGCACTTCCTAATAATTGAGTCGTTTCTTTATATAATACTATTACTCTAAAAGAACTTGCATTTTAGTCATACTTACAAGAGCTAGTATAATATTCGACAAAGGTCAGCAACCAATGAGGTGGTTGTTGTCTGAGGCATAATTATAATGCATACATGAACAGGTATTGATGCCAATGAATTTGTCATGTCCCTTGGATGGTGCTTGACGACATCTTCAAAATGTGTAACAGTTTATACGAATATCTTTCAATAATGCTACTAAACTGTTTTAAACTAAACCATGGTGGAAATTAAAATATATTTTCATAGAATTAAGTTCCTTCTACACCGTTGTTAAAATAGTCACCCGTTTTCCATTGTTCATTTCTTGTTTATTTCATCTGCTTATGTGCCCTGTATTGCATGCCGGTTTTTGTAAAAATAAACAAGGTTATAAGTCATATCAAATTTTTATACGGTTTGAAGATTTTATTATTTTTTTACATTTTTTTTAAGAATTTAATTTAAACCTGATGTCAAAAATAACCTTGGCCCGACCGAAAATTAGCTTTGGTTGTTTATTTGGATGGGAGGACACGCAATACTTCTACTGTTCTCAAATAAACGAACGGAGACGTGCTCATGAATATGTTGGCGTTCACAGCTTCCAGTTATGTCTGTTGTAGACTGTCGGTCATATTAGAGGCACACCCAAAAACCCCAGCTTTTAGTTTAAGCACAATCTGATAGTTAAAAAATTAGCTTATTTGTCTCGTGCTTCTTACTGGCGCGAATTTGGTGGTCTTTGCCACTTGATGAACTTAAATCGAGTCACACTCTTAAAATTACGAATAAATGCAATGTTTCCAATGTCGATACAGGGCGACTTATATAAACATTGCGCCGTTATGGCTATCTACACAAATGGTGGAGATTGAAAAAAGAAAGAAAAATAAGCTGGGTGATTTTTACTACTCACGGCGAATGTAATGCAATACAACCCTCTAAGATATCGAAAGTGTGGGCTCAGTGGATGCTGATTCATTTTAAACAATTCGTTCATATCAGAAATAGCCCTAAAGGTTTTTGGTACATAACATTATATGTATACGGACTTATGCAAATATACTCCAAATGTCTGAAAGCAGAAAGTTTAGAGCTTTGGTATTTGGTACTAACCATAATTTAATGATGTTCAAATCATGTACTGTTTGACCCCGCTTCTTTCAGCCCTCTTGTGTACAGCAAAACACGCACTAGGAGTAAAACCAGTTGATCCGTATTCGTTCTTGCATGCCGTCTGCATATAAATGCACACAGAATTGACGGCGCGGTAAATTGGTTCTTGTTCTGTATGTTTTATTCAGTGTGTATATCATGTATATGCAACCTAGGTCTCACAGCGCAGTCTGCATTTTCTCTTCTATGCAAATACATGTAATACACATCACCAATGTACAACTGATACTGTCGATCGGTTTTGCCAAATAAGCTTAGTCATTTAAATCTGAAATGCATTTTCATCATACTTATGACTTATGTGTTTTGTATTAAAAACTAAAATAAGGAAGATGTTTTCAAGAAATACACACACATTATACTAGCATTTATTGACAGAAAATTACAAACATTATTAACTATATGACACAAAACACCAAGAATTACGTATTCTACACTTAGATGCTTAGATCTCACAAAGAATAACAATAATACGTATTTTTAATAGTTAACTAGACGACTGACAAACCACATTTCTATGAACCCTTTTTTGATAGTCATCATTTTTTTCGTAAATTGTTCGTAATCCTCCGTAGTGAAGTGAATAATTCAATGATGAATTAATTTTTATCGCGTTTGATATAGATTTCGGGCATACATCGTCATCGGTATTACACGAAACAAAGTACTGTTATGTTATTTTATGTTATATATATCATAAGGTCTAAATTTAAAAGTGTTTGTTTCTTCGACATATTTTATTGGTACATGTAAGAGTTCATAAAATGCCGAATGTTGCGGGTATTGTTATTTCCGTTGAATGTGCATACTATTAAATATTGTTCACTCTTGAATCGTTCATTCATAAGAATAGGACAGTTTATGTGTTTCCGTGATTAATATCTAGTATGCATACTATCAACTACCGACAGATTCTGGTACCCCCACACCTCAGCACCATAGACTATGGCCATATTAAGGGTTGGTAAATCCAGAGATTCAAACAAATTTATTCCGTATTCGGTACGTCTTACTTATTATGAACGATAACACGAGTGGAAGCTGCACATAATTGACAACTTCAGTTGATTACGATATCATTATCAAGATATATCAACTATACCGTATGGACGATGAACTTACTTTGATTTTATATATTGATATAGTATTACTCATACCGACCATTTTCAAAAGTCAACATTCTTGCTTCATTTTCTGAAGCAATCTCACAGTATTTTTAAGATATCACCACCAGTCAATATCGATTGTAAAGATTTTCGACCATTCTCAAAAACTACAGCGACATCAGCAAACATAAAATAAGCATACTATTTATATGTGTATTATCAGGAGTAATTAACCAAACATAAAAAGCAAAAGGAATTCTTGTTTCTCTGATTGAAAATACATGTCTTAGTCGAGAGTAATTGTTTCAAGTTGAAAACAAGACAATACATTAAGAGAGAATACAATCATCAGTTCAGCATGAAGTCAGCCATTGATTATCCAGACAGAAGTTTCTGCAAGAGGACGGATCAATAATGATTCTATAGTAGGCGAGGGTTCTCCATATCGGGACTTCATAGACCACTACTTCAGCATGGTTGGATCCAGGCTGATATCGACTTAGATGTTGAATAGTGAATATTTAATGACTATATTTTATTTTGTGTTTCCAAATTTGTCTTCTTGTTTGTTTATAACAGTGTGTGTGTTGGATTGTTTCTTTGGATATTCTTGAACGTTTAATTCGACGTATAAATGACTGTAAGTATTAACACAGAGAGAAGCTTGTAGCTTTAAGTACTTTGATGCTGACAGATGTCGGAATCGGTTCCAGGTTTTCAATTTCTTTTGATGTTTTTAAAAGTGCGTATTGAACCTATTTGTCATGGCTCATGTACTTTTAACCGGCTACAAGTATTTATTTTAAATACAAACTCACGACAAGCTTCCATGTTATTTAAGAACGTAAACCTTTGTTTTCCGATCGCAGACTTTCTGTTCTAAGGCTCTCTATCATTGGCTTACGGACACAAATTCATGCAGTACTGCATACATAAATAAATAATACCATGGACAGTAAACCTTATAATTCATTTATTGTCTAAATGTTTTATAGATTTGATCGAGTAACAAGGCCCGGTTTTGGGAGCTTTTTGCCCCGAAATATAAGGGACGGGAAACCAAAATTGCAAAGAAACGGAAAATAATGCATACACTGACTTTACTGACTGTCTATACCATTATTTGTAACTTCACATGGAACAACATTGAAAACTCAATTTAATATGCAAATTTGTACATAAAATCAGATCGTCACACAGCTTGTATTACAGGCGGTTAAATACTGTTTCCAGAGCAGTTCAGTTAAGCATATTCGTATTCATATCAAATCAGTTCTCAGTAATAAGTGGTTCATAATTACTTGGCGGCTCTTTTACCTCCAAATTAATGTTCTCATGATTGAAGTTAATGATGGCATTATTATTATTATTATCATTTTAGGTTATTTTTTAATAAAAAATTCTATTTGTTTCTTCCTTTTTTAATGATTCTTTTGTCTTTGTTTCAGATGTCCTAGACTTGAGCATTTGACTTTGAAGTGACAACCGACTTCATCTTGCCTTCTATGTAATGAAACCCTGGACAGAGGGAGAGATATAGGGAGAAACCATCTTGTTTGAAATTTTCTACCAGTCATAATGCACGTGTAGTTGTAATTAAACGTCTTAAATACAATGTTGGCGTAGACTTTAAATGTGCTGTCGTGTTGCATAGTTCTGCAAATATGGCTTGTTCGGAGAAAGAACAGAGCGAATCGATTAATCTTGTTGCGGCGGACAATGCCAATCAATCCGAGAACGACGGAAAGTCCAAAGAAATAAATTGCAATGATTACGATTCGTTGAACAACCTAATTTTTCTCGAGAGTGATGCAGACTCATTTTATAATGACGGCAAAGTCGATGTTCGTTATTCGGACGAATATAAGACTCCCGGAAATCGTTCCAATGGTATATTATCATTACATGGAAGCAGACGATCTGTGTACCAGTCTGACGAGAATAGCAACAGCCTATCTTCAAGGCTGAGTTTCCAAAAAGAGTTAAGGAAACATCGTTTTATTGTGAATAAAGGTCTGCAGGAAGGGAGCCGTGACACGGAAACTAGTTTTAAAATGAACAGTAAGAAATCAATATGGCGAAGCTTCATTTCACTGTGCACTGGTTTAATGTTTGCTTTTATGTCTTTTATGCCCCTAAGGAACATTCAAACCAGTTTATACCCCATGAAACAGCTAGGTAATCTTTCCCTTGCCGCAATGTACATATCTTTTGCTGTCGGATGTCTTTTCTCGAATTGGATTACACAGAATGCTCGCCCAAAGGGAATCATTTTAATAGCCGTATTTGGTCACGTGGTGTATTGCGCCGCAAATGTTTACCCTTCTCTATACTCCTTACTTCCGGCGTCCTGCTTCTTCGGGTTTTTCCACGCACCTTTATGGACAACGCAAGAACTTATGATTGCCAGCTACGGCGCCAGTTACACCGCCATTTCACAAGTCCACATCGACAAAGCAGTGCACCAGTTTCAAAGCGTGTTTCTCGTATTTTGCCACGCTGCGCAAGTCCTTGGAAATCTCGTTGAGTCCGCAGTCTTACACTGCGGGGATACAGATCCACAACCAGTGAACATGACGATGTACATGTCACGTCTAGAGAACGATATATATGAGGGTATCGAAATTACAAATATTTCCCACGAGGTGTACTCTCCAAAGCAGTTAGTATGGATGGGACCTTTTGGCTACAAGCTCCAGCCTGACGTGGGTCTCACATCCGGTGATAAGCCAAACTTCGAAAACATTCTTAAATTTGTGTTCATTTCATTTGCGGTCATGGGAATGACAATTATATGCCTTTTCCTCAATAAACCGGATATCATTATTCACAAGAGAAAGACGTCACTTTGTGAAAAGCTCCGCAACGTCAGACGATTTATGACGACCGGGACGTTTTTCTCCCTCTTTCCGTTGATGCTTTTCAGTGGAATGCAGCAGGCTGTTGTCATTGGAAACGTTACCAAGGTAATCAAGATCGTTTAAATAATAATTGAAGGTGCCAACAAAAATGATAACGTTGTTTTAAGTAACTTCACATAACCCACAGCAGTTGTAAAATCAATAACAATTAACATCTAAACTTGCGTTTCTAAGTTGACAATTTTAAAATTGTGTTTATACATTGTATCTTAAATTTAAACCTAATGTGATAGTTACTGTATACCCATGTGTAAAAGATCGATCCGTGGCTGCCGATACTGTGCACCCAGGTTTGATTTCAGCTTCCGGTGTTATCGCTATAGAATCAGGCCACCCGGTCATAATTATTAAGAAAAAGTGGGTCCCTTTGATCGCGTCTATATAAAAGTGATCCCCTCCGAAAAGAAGTCACTAAATTCATATTGAAGTTTAAATACATAATTAAAGGTCAACAAGTGTTAGTGGCACAGCTGGTACCTCTGCTGCAGCTATTGCTGTTGATACCACTTCAACTACAACAATGAGTGATAATGATGATGTTGCTACCCATACTTTCACTGTTGTCGTTGCTGCTGCTACTGCTGGTGAGGCCACTTCTACAAGAAAAAAACAACAACAACATTAACAACAACATTAACAACATTTACAACAAAAACAACAACAACAACAACATTTATACTTCTATTATTTCTACTACTTCAATACATAAATAGAACGAATTTGCTCACATACATTCATGTTAAACTTTAAACTTGCTATACCAATATTTGTCTATTGTAATAAAGGTCAATAAGAGCTTATTAACTGTCTTTAAAATTGACATTGCTATCGATTTAAAGTTCTGTGCAAGCACCCAACGCCAATTGAAATCCTCGTAAACTAGTTCCCAGTAGTGAGATTAACCTGGAACTCAATAAATCTCATGTAAAATGTAATAGAATGCTAGTTTATGTACAAGTATTTTTTCTTAATATGAGTTTCCTTTTTTCTTTCTAATATACACAGTCTATGACAGAATGATATCATTTACTGTTTTGTACAGACAGGTTTCTAAAATTAACGTTATATAATATAATATAAGGCCTATGCTGCAATGTGTTGTGTGGCCTGCCTTTAAAAAGACTCTCTCATAGATTGACATTAAAATGCATTATCCATTTTTTATAATCACACGGAATTTAGAATATTTTATTTCAAATATTTGTTTATTTTGGCAAAGTGTATCAATATCGAGCAAACTAAACCAACACTAATCCTGAGACCCGTGTTGAGACTATCTGCGCATGCGCGCTGTTTGCCGTAAGTCCTCCGAGCAAACTCCGGAGAACTGCTTCTTTTCATGTCAGTTTTAACGTTTTTTAGTGCCAATGCGCTCTATGTTTAGCAGAATTACGTCAAAACCATGAAAATAGATAAGTTGTATTGCGACTCGAGTATGAGTTCTTACTAGATCGGCTATCACTGCGGTGTTTTATTTTTAACAGTATTTCACTTTTTTTTTGATCGCTTTATTTATCAAATTAGTCTAAGTAAATCTATTAGAGGTTCTGGAAGAAAGTTAACATAATGATATTCACTCTAGAGTTTAGCCAAAGAATTTCCAGAAATGAATACCGACCGCCAGTGTCCCATCTCTTAATTGATACTTTTGCAGGGTTTGTTAACATAATGCACCAGTCAATTGTAACCACGCCCCCCCGGTCCGGGGGTATACCGGGGATAGCCGGGGATATGGGCGGTGTTTTTACCTTTCAGGTGGCCCCGCAGTGCCGGGTGAATGCGGTGGATTTGTCTTCGCTTTAAATATAGCGGGGAATGGGCCTTACCTAGGGTCCCCTGGGGTGCCGTGGTTACAGTTGACTGGTGCATGACCTAGGCTAACTCTGAAGCACCCTTATTTTTTATGGTGTATTTTTATATTTCTTTTATGAGATCGAAAACAATAGCGATTATCTGAATGTCAAACCAGTTGTATCTGGGACCAATAACTCAGGTTGTTTATATCGCTTTATTTATGCTTCAAATTCTATGATTTGGCTGCTAGACAACAACACATTTATAATTACCTACTTAGTATTCATTTTATGTCTTTAACGTGTACTGCCTTTCGGTCGTATCTTTTTGAAATGTTTTCATGTTTTTGCATAAAAAGCTTCGATCTGGTGAAATATCGACATTCGGCTTCCATCGTTGCCCCGAGGTACGGCAGTGAGTTATGCATACATTTGGCCAAACAAAGTAGTTCGAATAAAACCTGTTAAACATGCAAAGAGTACGAATCAATTAAAACTGTTCTATTCATAACAAGATACTTACATGAAAAATAACTAACACTTATTTATCAATAAAAATGAGAACTGTTTAAACTTGTTTCTATGAAATCATCTCATGCATATTATATGCCAAAGATGTAAATAAAACTTGAAACTTGTTTCAGAACAGACGATTTCCGATCATTTAAATAATGGTCCATAAAAATGGAAACGACCACCTGATAAGCTCTGCATTTTGAAATGAATTATTGCTGTTTAAATAGTAAATAATAATAATAATAATAATAATAAATAAATAATAATCGATGGCCCCACAACCAAATGTCGAAGCTACAAAATCTCATGTTTTCAGTTGCAACGTTTTCAGTATTTAATCTTGGTAAATTGACCAATTTTTTTACAAAATTCCGAAATTACAATTTTTGTAGTTACAATTTCTGGTGGTTCGACATGTTTGCTTCTCTGTAAGATGCCCAATCATTGCTCAACATTGTTTTAAGGGCCTTACACAATGCAAAAGTCGCCTTAAGTGTTTTTTTTAAATAATATATTTTTAATAAGTTTTAAAGATGCACTCTTACTTCCAAATAAGATTTACCAAAATGAATACAATTGTTTTAATATACCAAAAAGGATGAATAAATGTCGAAAACAATGGTTCTTATGAAGGATACCATGTTTAATTTGAAAGAAAGGTGCAGAAAACACGATATTTAGACCTTATGAGGCGATAGTAGATCACAGTAAAACTTTTACAATCTTGTTACCAGTACTTAATATTGCGCAAGTTACCGCAGAATTTAAATGTCATTCAGGGTGAAAAGTAGCCACAGTATGGCCCGGTTAGGGGTATATTCCTTTGTGTAATTATTAATTATACAAAGCAATATACCCCTACCCTGGCCGTACTATCAATTATAATGATAGTTGTTATCGAATGTAGTTGCGCATGCGCTAATAACAAAAACTTAAGCCGTTCAAAGAATTTATTTATATACATACGTGTATAGGAGTTCTATGCATGGTGTAAGCTTTAAGTAACCTAGTTAACAAACAGGTCCTCCACTTTTTCTCCTACAGATATACGGTACCCTGACTCTGGGCCTGTCGATGGTCGGCTATATGATGATGTGTTACGGCACGTGCCAGCTCGTGGTTCTGCTCCTCGTGGAAAAGGTCCACAACCAGCTCAAGACCAGCGTCGCCATCTTTAATGGTTAGTTAGCTCATTTTTTCGCCTACTGGGCTTTCAAGGGATCATGAAGACAGCATTGATATATATCTTCGAGTCGTCAACGCGTATTAAGTGTAGCTCTTTACATTAGTATCATGCTTCCTAGTATTAGTCACAAAGCAAACAGCAGAAATAATAATAGATTCATGTTTAAGCGAACGCACCAGAATAGCGTGCTAATGGTATTTTTTCATGTTTAAGCGAACGCACCAGAATAGCGTGCTAATGGTATTTGTTCATGTTTAAGCGAACGCACCCGAATAGCGTGCTAATGGTATTTGTTCATGTTTAAGCGAACGCACCAGAATAGCGTGCTAATGGTATTTGTTCATGTTAAAGCGAACGCACCAGAATAGCGTGCTAATGGTATTTGTTCATGTTTAAGCGAACGCACCAGAATAGCGTGCTAATGGTATTTGTTCATGTTTAAGCGAACGCACCAGAATAGCGTGCTAATGGTATTTGTTCATGTTTAAGCGAACGCACCAGAATAGCGTGCTAATGGTATTTTTTCATGTTTAAGCGAACGCACCAGAATAGCGTGCTAATGGTATTTTTTCATGTTTAAGCGAACGCACCCGAATAGCGTGCTAATGGTATGTTTTCATGTTTAAGCGAACGCACCAGAATAGCGTGCTAATGGTATTTTTTCATGTTTAAGCGAACGCACCAGAATAGCGTGCTAATGGTATTTTTCATGTGTTACGTAACTCATAGGTGTTAATAATGATAAATTTTGTAAGTTTTTTTTAAATAGTTGACGGTATTCCATATACGTCGTGGGTTGACTTAGTAGTTTCATGTTATGCGTCATCGAGTGTTTATGTCTCTTGAAAGAGGATTCAACACTATGTCTATAGATCCCTGATAACACCCTGATTAAAAATGGGCCATAAAAATCACGTTCTGTTTGTCATTGGTGGCGAGCAAAACATCTTGAAAAAAAATAAAGAAGGAACTTCGTACAAATATATTTGTTAGACCGTTCAAGCATGATACACCAAACTCACATGCGCCCAGGCCGGGAATCGAGCCCGGTCGCCTTGGTGATAAGCGAGTGCGCTAACAACTGCGCTAACTGGCCTGGGCGCATGTGAGTTTGGTTAGTGGTCACCAAACCCAACAAGTGGGTTTTCTTCGGGTACTCCGGTTTCTCCCACAACACACGACCACACTCTCGCGCAACATCGTGCCAACGAGAGTGACTTAATATAAGCTATTATAGCTTTCTTCACAGTCGTTGTTAAATATATAACATTTAAACTAAGCATGATGTATTTTAAAACCTGGTTCACTACAGAATAGAGAGTGTGCTGCAAATGAACGAAAGAAATATTTCCAAAATTTAAATCAATTGTGCTATTTTTATCCCTAGATAACCAGAGGACGGTTTCTTATTGAAAGTCCGATTTTGAAGAAAATCGAATAATGGTGTTATTTCTGGTGGTCTTCATTACAAATCCCTTTAAGTATTTCCTGAAGTCTTTCACACGTAATTGGTCCAGCCGGGAATAATATGTGGTTTCATTAATTCTATCTAAACTGTTTCCTAGACACGATAGTGAAGGTTATAGCAATATATTCTAGTATACGCCACAAAAAAATAAGTGTGCGAAAACCCGTTTTATTTTTATATTTTGTTCGCCATGTTTTCGTCGCAATGATACGTAGAATGTATCCTTTCATATAAACATTTTTGAAAAAAATATCTTAATAATTTCATTATTCCGATTTATTCGGGTGAATTTCGAGGGAATACACTTTATATTTTTTGCATGATACATTCAAAGATTTCTCGCAACTATGATCAGAGAGCCCGTATTCATAAGGCAACTATGATCAGGGCCCGTATTCATAAGGGAAATATGACCAGGGCCCGTATTCATAAGTCAACTATGACCAGGGCCCGTATTCATAAGGCAACTATGATCAGGACCCGTATTCATAAGGCAACTATGATTAGGGCCCGTATTCATAAGGGAACTATGATCAGGGCCCGTATTCATAAGGCAACTATGATCAGGGCCCGTATTCATAAGGCAACTATGATCAGGGCCCGTATTCATAAGGGAACTATGACCAGTGCCCGTATTCATAAGTCAACTATGATTAGGGCCCGTATTCATAAGGCAGCTATGATCAGGGCCGTATTCATAAGGGAACTATGACCAGGGCCCGTATTCATAAGGCAACTATGATTAGGGCCCGTATTCATAAGGCAACTATGATCAGGGCCCATATTCATAAAGCAACTATGACCAGGGCCCGTATTCAAAAAAAATCTTGGATCAGGGCCCGTATTTATAAAGCATCTATGATCAGGACCCGTATTTAAAAAGTAACTATGATCAGAGCCCGTATTCAAAAAGTGTCTTTGATCAGGGCCCATATTCATAAAGCATCTATGACCAGGGCTCGTATTCATAAAACATCTATGATCAGTGCCCGTATTCATGAAGCAACTATGATGGGGCCCGTATGCATAAAGAAACTATGATCAGGGTCCGTATTCATAAAGCAACAATTATCAGGGCCCGTATTCATAAAGAAACTATGATCAGAGCCCGTATTCATAAAGCAGCTATGACCAGGGCCCTTATTCATAAAGAAACTATGATCAGAGTCCGTATTCAAAAAGCACCTATGATGTGGACCCGTATTCATAAAGCAGCTATGATCAGGGCCCGTTTTCATAAAGCACCTATGATGTGGACCCGTATTCATAAAGCAGCTATGACCAGGACCCGTATTCATAAAGAAACTATGATCAGAGCCCGTATTCAAAAAGCGCCTATGATATGGACCCGTATTCATAAAGCAGCTATGATCAGGGCCCGTATTCATAAAGTACCTATGATGTGGACCCGTATTCATAAAGCAGCTATGATCAGGGCCCGTATTCATAAAGCACCTATGATGTGGACCCGTATTCATCAAGCAGCTATGATCAGGGCCCGTATTCTTAAGGCAGCTATGATCAGGGCCCGTATTCATAAATCAACTATGATCAGGGCCCGTATTCATAAAGCAACTATGACCAGGATCCGTATTCATAAAGCAACTATGATCAGAGCCCGTATTAATAAAGCGCCTATGATCAGAGCCCGTTTTCATAAAGATTATGATCAGAGCCGGTATTCATAAAGCACCTATGATGTGGACTCGTATTCATAAAGCATCTATGATCTGGGCCCGTATTCATAAAGAAACTATGATCAGAGCCCGTATTCATAAAGCGCCTATGATATGGACTCGTATTCATAAAGCAACTATGACAAGGACCCGTATTCATAAAGCAACTGTGATCAGGGTCCGAATTCATAAAGCAACTATGATCAGGACCCGTATTCATAAAGCTACTATGATCAGAGCCCGTATTCATAAAGAAACTATGATCAGGACCCGTATTCATAAAACAACTATGACCAGGACCCGTATTCATTAAGCAACTGTGATCAGGGTCCGAATTCATAAAGCAACTATGATCAGGACCGGTATTCATAAAGCTACTATGATCAGAGCCCGTATTCATAAAGAAACTATGATCAGAGCCCGTATTCATAAAGCAACTATGATCAGGACCCGTATTCATTAAGCAACTGTGATAAGGGTCCGTATTCATAAAGCAACTATGATCAGAGCCCGTATGCATAAAGAAACTATGACAAGGACCCGTATTCATAAAGAAACTATGATCAGAGCCCGTATCCATAAAGCAACAATGATCAGGACCCGTATTCATAAAGAAACTATGATCAGGGTTCGTATTCATAAAGCAGCTGTGATCAGGGTCCGTATTCATAAAGCAACTGTGATCAGGGTCCGTATTCATAAAGCAACTGTGATCAGGGTCCGAATTCATAAGGCAGCTATGACCAGGGTCAGTATTCATAAAGCAGTTATGACCAGGGCCCGTATTCATAAAGCAACTGTGATCAGGGTCCGAATTCATAAGGCAGCTATGACCAGGGTCAGTATTTATAAAGCAGTTATGACCAGGGCCCGTATTCATAAAGAAACTATGATCAGGGTAAGTATTCATAAAGCAACTATGATCAGGACCCGTATTCATAAAGAAACTATGATCAGGACCCGTATTCATAAAACTACTATGATCAGAGCCCGTATTCATAAAGAAACTGTGATCAGGGTCCGTATTCATAAAGCAACTATGATCAGAGCCCGTATTCATAAAGAAACTATGATCAGAGCCCGTATTCATAAAGAAACTATGATCAGGGTTCGTATTCATAAAGCAACTATGATCAGGACCCGTATTCATAAAGAAACTATGATCAGGGTTCGTATTCATAAAGCAACTGTGATCAGGGTCCGTATTCATAAAGCAACTGTGATCAGGGTCCGTATTCATAAAGCAACTGTGATCAGGGTCCGATTTCATAAGGCAACTATGACCAGGGTCCGTATTCATAAAGCAGTTATGACCAGGGCCCGTATTCATAAAGAAACTATGATCAGGGTACGCATTCATAAAGCAACTATGATCAGGACCCGTATTAATAAAGCGCCTATGATCAGGACCCGTATTCATAAAGAAACTATGACCAGGACCCGTATTCATAAAGCGCCTATGATCAGAGCCCGTACTCATAAAGAAACTATGATCAGGGTCCGTATTCATATAGCAACTATGATCAGGACCCGTATTCATAAAGAAACTATGATCAGGACCCCTATTCATAAAGCAACTATGACCAGGGTCCGAATTCATAAAGCAACTATGATCAGGACCCGTATTCATAAAGAAACTATGATCAGGGTTCGTATTCATAAAGCAACTATGATCAGGACCCGTATTCATAAAGAAACTATGATCAGGACCCCTATTCATAAAGCAACTATGATCAGGACCCGTATTCATAAAGAAACTATGATCAGGGTCCGTATTCATAAAGCAACTGTGATCAGGGTCCGTATTCATAAAGCAACTGTGATCAGGGTCCGAATTCATAAAGCAACTATGACCAGGGTCCGTTTTTTTAGAGCAACTATAATCAGAGCCCGTATACATAAAGCATCTAAGTTTGTTTATTTTACACAAAAGACAAGTGCTTTTCTTCCTAGGCATAACTTAACGAAAACTTATATTTTTGTACATTTTAGTATGACATTATGCATGTCAATGGTCTTTACTATATCTTCATGCGCATACATCTGATGAAAAGATGAGGTGATTCAAGATTAAAAAGAGTATTTTCGTCAAGTTGAACTTTTGTCGGATTTGTTTTTCAAGCATCAAAAAACATTGTTGAGTTTTCATTCAAAATCTTTCCATAGTGAATATCTTTTGTTAAATAATTTAAGACTACCATGGCAACAATGTCCTGTGGTTTTGTGATGATTGCAACTATTTTAACTGAGATATGTGCATATTTGTTACCAGGAAATACATTAAATCCACTGTCCTAGATCATTTAATTATCTTACATCATCAATTATGCACAATACATCGTTGATCAGGTAGTATATGGTCATTTCGACAGAAAAACAACAACATTTAAAAAAATATATATCGACAAACTTTTCCGAAAAATTTCAAATGCTTTTCAGCCCAAATTCGATAGAATGATCTTTTCTAAATTTACACAACTCCTTTTACCCCATAACACGTTGCAAGGTATGTATGTTTTTCTCCTGAAAGAAATGTTTCTTAAACCTAAATAAAACATAACTTTGTAACTCTTTTGTCCTATCCCACCCACGCTTGCCATTGGGAATGGCCATTAACATTCACAATGACACAACAGTGATATGCCAAACAAAGACGGATTAAATACAATGTAGGAGGATACTTTTCAATAGTATTATATAATTCGTATGTAAGCCAATGCTGATTGGCTGTGCCACACTGCTTTTATACTGAGATGTATCAACTAAAAAATACGGATGATTTAAGCCGTAAAGGAAAACAGTACAAAGGTCGGCCTTGACCCTAGAATAAACACCAGATGGTTGTCGGAATACCGTGCTGTCGTCTTACTTAAGGTCTAGGCATGTCTCATAGGCTTCTTTTAAAGCTGCACTCTCAAAGATTGAACGTTTTGACAACTTTTTTATTTTTTGTCATGGAACGAGCCACTTTTTGCGAAAATGCATAGAAACTAGTTATATAAGACTGCTGAAAATAGATCGCAATTTTTTTGGATTTAAGTTAAAAAAATAATGTTTTTTGCATATTTCTTAAAAAGTTAATAACGGTTTAAGCCATAAAACAATTATTTTCGAACGAAAAATGTAAACCTGCGATCTGATCTTTCGTCAGTATTTTTCTATCATTGGTTTGCAGATAATTACGCAAAAATTTGCTCTTTCCTTGACAAAAAATAAAGATGTTGTATATCCGGAGAGTGAAGCTTTAAATTTCGTGTTATTGCAATGAGGTCTAAATAGTTCCTTGTTCCAGCGTTGCTATTTGGACAAAAAGGGCTAAAGTATTAAAGAAACACTAGTGTGAAATGAAGTAAAAATAATTCCATTGGTATCTCCAGTTGACCCAACGACATAACTTGGCGTAAAATCTTTCAACACTCGTTTAAGAAATATTTCAAAATTAAAAGTGTTAAATAATTTATCTAATGCATGACTAATTACAGCGTTCCTGGTGTCCCTTGGGCTGCTAGTGTGGCTGTATATATGGGAGCCCGGGCATGATGAACTTCTCAAGGTCATCGCCTACGTGGGCATTTGGGGAGCGGTGGACGGGCTCTGGCAGTCACAAGTCCAGAGTAAGTGTATTATATTAGCTGCTGACAGTATTTGGGGACTGTGCCGAATGAACAATTATTGTTAGGTTTGAAAATTTCTGTTAGCTACGTAAAAACATACTTTTTGGTGTTGACTGCATTTTCTTCAAATTATATTTAAATGTATCGTTCGATTCCTTACTGCGAGATTAAAGCTTTTCATCAAAATCAAGCTTCATGTATCATGTTTTTGAAGTAAAAACAACATTTATTCTAGATTTAGTTGACGACTTACCCTTTTTACGTCGGTCTGAAAATAAGCTTTATTTCTGCATGCAGACTTAAAAATTGTGAAATGCAACTTGTGCATGTGCTTTATTGCATCTAGTTGCATGCTATTTTACCGATATAACATTAAAGTTTAAATTGTAATGAATGCATCTTATAAATATCTGTAATTGAATACAGAGCAATGTTGCGTGTGATTTCTTAGAAACTTTCCAATGCGGAGAACATTTTATGTCCAACCAAATCTGTTGTTCCCAAAACTTAGATTAAAATTGATGGCTTAAGAGGAAAGAAGTCAAGATTACCCGCTGGAATCGTTAAAAGCAGAGCTTTGTTAGTTCGAATGTAAAAATGTCTAACTGATATTTCCACGTTTCTATGACATTCATATAGAATTATTGATTTTTTTACTTTCTTAAAACAGGTATGCCATGAATTAGTTCCATTACTGTCTAACAAATAACAGCTCTGTGTATATCACAGCGCATGAACTTAAACATAAAAGGTCACTAAAAGCGGTTCATGATTCGTTAACGAAATAAATCATTTTTGTTGGCCAATGTCAGTTTAAAACCGTTAATACAAATATTCGTACACCAATATTTTCAATGATGCACACCACAATTGGTTCTCCAAAATTGCATCATATTGATATCAAAGGCTCTTTACAAAAAAAATATAACTGGTCTCATGCCAAATGTTACTGGAAGGCTGATATTTCACTCATCTGTTCCGCATTAAGACAGTCTTCATCCGCTTTATACCGTTATTTAATCCCATCGTCTCGTAACCATGTTCTCTGCGGACAGGTTAAGCTAATGAATATTGTCTGATTTCCACCACAAGCAACTGTTAGAAATTCTCATGTCGACCATTGTCTGATCCGTGTCTTGAAAATGCATTTCTGCGATAGTATTCTAAAAGTGTTACAAAGTAAGCGGGGTATTCAATGTATCGGTCTTATACTCATATGCGGAATTAAAAATATCGAGTTCTCCTTTTGAAAGTCTGTAGTTATAGCAACAAAAAGTTAACTGCAGTTTTGGAATGTCTTAAAAGACAATACGGTGTTGCGATTTTAATCGTATGTACTCAGTGTTCCAATACGACAAACATTTCGTGATACACCGGGTGATCTTCCCCGAATAAGTGTTAAGCCGAGTGATCTTCCTCGACATCGTGTTATGCCGAGTGGTCTTCCTCGAAATCGCGTTAAACCGAGTGATCTTCCCCGAAATCCTGTTATACCGAGTGGTCTTCCTCGAAATCGTGTTAAACCGAGTGGTCTCCCTCGAATTCGTGCTAAACCGAGTGGTCTCCTTCGAATTCGTGCCTAATCGAGTGGTCTCCCTCGAATTAGTGTTTAACCGAATGGTCTTCGCGAATTCGTGCTAAACCGAGTGGTCTCCCTCGAATTTGAGCTTAACCGAGTGGTCTCCCGCCAATTCGTGATAAACCGTGTGGTCTTCCTCGAATTAGTGTTTAACCGAATGGTCTTAACGAATTCGTGCTAAACCAAGTAGTCTCCCTCGAATTCGTGCTAAACCGAGTCGTATTCCCGAATTGACAAACATTCCGTGCTAAACCGAGTGTTCTTCCCTGAATTAACAATACAAATGTTACCAATAAAATTGTCAAGGAAAGAGACGAAATAAAAGCAATAAAAATAAAGCGTCTGATTGTTGCGCGACTTCAAGCTTGTATTCAAGTTTAAGTAACGGCACAATTTCTTTTGGAGATGCCAAATATGGCTTCCTTCTAGACAAATTGATGTTAACTTACACGCATTTCCAGTGAGAAAGTTCGTATGATCAATATTTAACGAAGATGATTTTAGATGATTATGCCTCAAATATACTGCACTGTTACTGAATATCAGACATAACGTCCATTCCCTTGTCAGTAATAAGCTTTGCTATATGCAGTCAGGAAAATATGATAATACATTACTTCTAATTTCTCGATTTAAAAGAGATTGCATAATATTTCGATATTACCTCAGAATATCATTCTTTTCACGTTTTGAAATGCTATTTTTGCTTGAAACTTGTTGAGATTTTGAAAACCTGTTCTGTTCTGTGATTTTGTTGATAGCAAAGGCAATTGCAGAATAGTGTATTACACGAAACTAATTTAGAAATCAAATGTTTTCCCAATACGTTTACAAAATAAATAACATTGACGTCTGCAATTGGCAGACGAAGATTTGTTTGAAGTTTTCCTTTCAATTGCTTTATTTTCTGAAGGTTGGTTTAGTTCTATTTTCGGTAAAGCGCCAAAAATGAACAGAAACGTATACTAATTGTTTTTATCAGATGTACCAATTTTTCTTTCAGACGTGCTGTTGTCGTGGTCGGTAGGACGGCGGGACGCGGCGGTGACGGTGTTCCGGACGGTGCAGAGTCTAGGCCTAGCGCTCGTGTTTCTTCTTGACGTCTACGTGACTCTTCTCAATATGATCTGCGTCTGCTGCGGCGTCCTCGTCGTCGGCGTCATCTTGTACCTTCTCCTAGAGGTGGTGCGCTCACCACAGATCTCGGCGGAGCCTCTGCCATTCGCGCTCTAGTATGTACAAGGTGTATGAAGAATCAAAATAAGACTTGAGCGGCTCTAGATGCGACAGTAATTGCTTGGTAGCTTATCTCGTAAACGCGGCCAGGAGACAGTGCGATTATGAACCTTCTTCTTGCCTTGAAACCCGCCACCGAAAGTCACAGCCACTTGTACTTACGTGCGTGATCAAATATATAGTGGAGTTGATTCTTAGGACAAACTTGATCATTTGGCCTGTGGTACGCAATATTCTATACCTGCTTCTTGCTTCCGTGCAGTTTAATACCACAGATCGCTGTGTAACCGTAGAATGTTTCCCTCGTGCACACCATTACAACACTCCCCGATATATGATATTGAAGATCCCTGCATATGCGATTGTTTAAGGAGGAGGATCGGGCTTTAAATTAAAAACGTTGAGATATTTAGCTCGTCTGTTTTAGAAAGAAAAAAATGTTTGGGTATTGTTGTAGTTTTGGTCTTTACAAAAACTTGACCTAAACTAAACACCATTCAAGAAATTCAAATGATAGACATGTTTCCTGAGACAATATTAGAATGTATAGCAAGGCCAATATTAATGCCTTAAATATATTACGAGTTATGTCCCTTTTCCCACTGAACTATGAACACATACGTCGCGTTCGCTCCGCGGTGCTCTTGTTACGACAAGGTAGCGTTGGAATAGCAGCTCTGCTCCAACCGGTGGTGTTGTCATTAAATATGACAGCACCCACTGGCACAATTTAGTGTGGTAAAGGCGTGGGTATCGAAAATTTAGGGAACAATGCAAAAATGTTGTAGCTCTTTAAGCATGCTATATGATAGGACAGTCTTCGCCTGCTTATTTCTTTGAACAAGATATGATGGGACAGTCATTGCCTGCTTATTTCCTGGAACATGATATATGATGAGACAGTCTTCGTCTGCTTATTTTGATCGCTCGCTTTGTGAATGTGGCCCGTGAACTTGCCTTGGAAAGGCTGAAGTGTGTTCAGTGTTTGACTGCTAGAGTGTGTTGCTGCCATTACTATACTGTGTGAAGGCAATGATTATTGTTCGTTTGAAAGTGCTTTAAATATTACAAAGTTATCGTTTGAGAAGTTGTCCCAAGTTTGGGGACTGTGCAACACCTGTCTATTTTAAAAGTTTGTTTTAAACATTTATCCACCTTGTGATACGTAACGATTTTTTACAAAAATATTGTAAAATCATAAAACACTGAATTGTGCAAACATTGTTATTTTAGATGTGTAATATTTGCCAACTTTAAATATTTTTTCATGTTGGTAATGTTTAGGCATTGAAGCATTACATTCTGTTTGGAACTTTGTCGACCATTTAAGTGACAATTTCACTTAATGACAAATTGTGGCTGATAACAGTGTGTATATACGAGTATAAACGATATTGTTCAAAAGGAAAAAGTGCTGTTGTGTAGATCTAAGTTGAAGGAGTTTACTCTGTTACCGGTTATTTAATAAGGTTTTATTAATTCTAATTTCATTTAATGTCGTGAACTTGTTTCAAAAGTTAGCGCTTAATACCCAAAACCTTTAATGTTTACTTTCATAAATGTATCCCATTCCGTATTCCGTGTGCTTTATTTCAATGTGAATAAAGTATGTACCATATTTGTGTTCATGCCCCAAAGTATGTACCTTAATGATGTTTTAAACCTCCAATATTTCACGGCTGCGAAACAGTGGCTCCAGCTCTTTTAGGGGCTGTGTATAAAAAAGAGCCAATGACACTTCCGAGCTAGAGAAAAAGAACGGATATCATCATAAAACGTAAGTATGACTCGTTATTTTATCTAATATCACAATTATGAAGGCTTTTTTGAGAAATTGGGGAATGCAGTGCCATATAAATATGTTTACTCTTCACACGTGTTTCGGTTATTTTGTAAACATATTGTGTATGGAGTCATAAAACCGATTCTCCCATCAAACACATGCTTGCTTACAAACGAAAGTAGAACATTTTCACCAATTTTTAGCTGAATTTCACTCAAGAAGCTTACATTTAAGATAAAACTAACATTATCGCGTGCTTTTATTTTATCGGGAATAAAAATGATCGTCTGTTTACCGGAATAAGCATGTTTATATTCTTTTAAGCTGTGTGAAGTTAGCTAAACATACGACATTGGACATTGGACATTCAAAATCGAATGTTGTGCTGGCACGACATTGGACATTGGACATTCAAAAAATTGAAAATCGTGCTAGCACGACATTGGACATTGGACATTCAAAATCGAATGGTCTGCTGGCACGACATTGGACATTGGACATTCAAAATCGAATGTTGTGCTGGCACGACATTGGACATTGGACATTCAAAAGTGAAAGTCGTGTTGGCACGACATTGGACATTCAAAAATAAATGTCGTGCCAGCACGGCATTAGACAATGGATATTGGGATTTCAAAAATGATTCAAAATCGAATGTTGTGCTGGCACGGCATTGGAAATTTAAAATTGAAAGTCGTGCTGGCACGACATTGGACATTGAACATTCAAAATGAATGTCGTGCCAGCACGACATTGGACATTGTAATTTCAAAAATGAATGTCGTGCTGGCACGACATTGGACATTGGACATTCAAAATCGAATGTTGTGCTGGCACGACATTGGACATTGGACATTCAAAATCGAATGTCGTGCCAGCACAACATTCGATTTTGAATGTCCAATGTCCAATGTCGTGCTAGCACGACATTCATTTTTTGAAATTCCAATGTCCAATGTCCAATGTCGTGCTAGCACGACATTCATTTTTGAAATACCAATATCCAATGTCGTGCCAGCACAACATTCGATTTTGAATGTCCAATGTCCAATGTCGTTCAAAATTCCAATGTCCAATGTCCAATGTCGTGCTGGCACGACATTCATTTTTGAATGTCCAATGTCCAATGTCGTGCTAGCACGACTTTCACTTTTGAATGTCCAATGTCCAATGTCGTGCCAGCACAACATTCGATTTTGAATGTCCAATGTCCAATGTCGTGCCAGCACAACAATCAATTTTGAATGTCCAATGTCCAATGTCGTGCCAGCACAACATTCGATCTTGAATGTCCAATGTCCAATGTCGCTAACTTCACACAGCTATTCTTTTATGGGTTGAGCTGGAGCCAAAGAGTGGAGGCTGGGACAATACGCTGTATAATAATGCACGTTTTGATAGGTACAAATACGGTGTTTATGCCCCATATGCCCCTTTGTACCCCTACTCGGAGATTGTCCCAGAATGAATCATAATGATCTTTATGTCAATAGTATGAACAATAACGTTCTTTTCCCACCAGTTTGAATCATAACGGTGTTATTGCCCCCAGTATGTACTATAACGGTGTTTATGCCCCCAGTACGTATCATAACGGTGTTTATGCCCCCAGTATGTACTATAACGGTGTTTATGCCACCAGTACGTATCATAACGGTGTTTTTGCCCCCAGTATGTACTATAACGGTGTTTATGCCCTCAGTACGTATCATAACGGTGTTTATGCCCCCAGTATGTACTATAACGGTGTTTATGCCCCCAGTACGTATCATAACGGTGTTTTTGCCCCCAGTATGTACTATAACGGTGTTTATGCCCTCAGTACGTATCATAACGGTGTTTATGCCCCCAGTACGTATCATAACGGTGTTTTTGCCCCCAGTATGTACTATATAGGTGTTTATGTCCTCAGTACGTATCATAACGGTGTTTATGCCCCCAGTACGTATCATAACGGTGTTTTTGCCCCCAGTTTGTACTATAACGGTGTTTATGCCCTCAGTACGTATCATAACGGTGTTTATGCCCCCAGTACGTATCATAACGGTGTTTTTGCCCCCAGTATGTACTATAACGGTGTTTTTGCCCCCAGTATGTACTATAACGGTGTTTATGCCCCCAGTACGTATCATAACGGTGTTTTTGCCCCCAGTATGTACTATAACGGTGTTTATGCCCCCAGTATGTACTATAACGGTGTTTATGCCCCCAGTACGTATCATGACGGTGTTTTTGCACCAGTATGTACTATAACGGTGTTTATGCCCCCAGTATGTACTATAATGGTGTTTATGCCACCAGTATGTACTATAACGGTGTTTTTGCCCCCCAGTATGTACTATAACGGTGTTTATGCCCCCAGTATGTACTATAACGGTGTTTATGCCCCCAGTAGGTACTATAACGGTGTTTTTGCCCCCAGTATGTACTATAACGGTGTTTATGCCCCCAGTACGTATCATAACGGTGTTTTTGCCCCCCAGTATGTACTATAACGGTGTTTATGCCCCCATTATGTACTATAACGGTGTTTATGCCCCCAGTATGTACTATAACGGTGTTATTGCCCCCAGTATGTACTATAACGGTGTTTATGCCCCCAGTACGTACCATAACTGTGTTTATGTCCCCCAGTATGTACCATAACGGAGTTTACGCCCCCAGTATGTACCATGACTGTGTTTATGTCCCATGCCCCCAGTACGTGCCATAACGATGTACCCCCCCCCTCCCCCCCACACACACCGAAGTATGTACTATGACGGTGTTTATGCCCAAAGTGTATACTTGATCATTTGTGACACTGTACCTTTAAGTTGTTTGAGGTTATCTTTTTTGTAAAACCTAATTCTAACTCTTACCCTACCCTTAAATTAAAATGATTCTTTGTAATTTAACAATACTGGTTCTTCGTCCAGACTTGAGACTGTTCGTTATGATAGGCCCAATTATTTGATGCCTACCTTAATGGGCCATGCAAATATGCATTGATAACACAATGCCTAAGATCGATACAAATTAGGCAGTAATTAGGTTGGGTATGGGTCTCTCGTTAAGTGTTTCTTTAGCCTTGATTCTTGTGCCTTTAAATGTCTATTAGGTTCAATTAAAGGCTGGTGAGCTTGACCCTGTAGATTCCATTATATATTTGGCTATTCATAGGCATTGTAATAGGTTCAAGCTAGTAAAGGTCACTATTTCAGTTATGGGATTTTGTAAATTTCTCTATTGTAAGAGCCTCGATACTTTAAAAGGTATTTTTGTCAGACAATCATGAAAGACTATGCCTCGGTTGATTAAATCAGGTTTAAGCAAGTAATTTAGCTAAATGAAATATGATTCTTAGACCGTCTTGGGCTTAAAGGCCTAGTTTAAGGAATTTTTGGCATGATAATCCCCTGCTGTGCATCTCCTGCTAATTGCACTGGTGTCACAGTAGGTGCCAATTTCCTGTATATTGGGTTTATTGGCTAAGGGCCATTTAGGGTCCAATTTTATAATGAAACCTCCAAAACTGGGCACCAGGCAATTAGATTAAGATCAGAGGTTGTGTACTATACACCGATTGGGGGGGGGGGGGTCACTTATAGAAGGCTTTAACTAGGCCTTTAAGATAGTGAGAGTAAATGGGGTCAGGCATAACTATTTCTCAAGGATCATTATGTCAAAGTGAATTATGAAATCAGTTATCAACTATTATTGAGAGTTTTTACTTATACACAGAGTTATCAAGTTTGATAGCTTGGATCTGGAAGTGTTGAAGCTAGAGAGAGGACACTTTGAATATAGCGCCATTATCAAAATTTGAGAGTAAATATTACGATTTTGGCTAGTTGTTTTTACTTAGTGGAAATGATCTGCCCTAAAATATACCTTATCAATTTTATTTAACGTTAGAAAACGGACAGGGAATTGTGACGAGGAGGATCTTCCTTCATATCTATCTGGGTAAATTGTTCTCCGTTATAATCACGATTGATGTATACAATCAGAACAGGGGCAATGATTACGAGCAGTCCCAAGTTAAAGTCTTATATCAGATTCAGGAAAACTCTTTTATTAAAGTACAAAGAATCATCTTTATTTCATCCGTTTCACAAAAATAATAGTTAATCATTGTACAATTTTAGAAAATAATAAAATTCAGCAAAATTGCCATCATCAAAACTCAAATAGAACGAAATTTACAATGGAAGAAAGATTTGTAGTTTTGCCACTTGAGTCTGAACTCAGACTTGAGGATTTCGTTATCATGGCCCCTGGTACCATTCTGTATCCCTGGGTAAATCTCAGATGACTTTGCCGGAATTCTGCGAAACACTTAAAATTACGAGAGACTAACAGGAGGCTAACAGGAAAACCCTGCGTTCGAGGTGCTTGGTAAACGGAGGATAAACGATACTGGAAGACCGCTGTCATTGGTGAATAGTGAACTGTTTGTTAAGATGATCCGTCATGTTTCCCATTGATGGATTATTTGTGATAGTATTAAATTCAGACTCCTGTTTTTAAGGGTATAGCGTACTAAATAGCTCGATGATATTGTAGGTGTCCGACCATGTCGGTTGAAATGCTTTGTTGGATTATATATAATTTAAGGTGAACACTTAATATACACTTTCGGTGGCTGACTGGCCGGTCCATAAAATGACGTATGACTCTCAGTGGTGTGTAATAGTTCTTAAATATATATTGAAACGTAGCATTCACAACTTGCTTGCCGTTTCCGGTTGAATTGTATATATAACGCTTGTGGAGACCCGTTTCCGGTTGTATTGTATATATAACGCTTGTGGAGACCCGTTTCCGGTTGTATTGTATATATAACGCTTGTGGAGACCCGTTTCCGACTGTATTGTATATATAACGCTTGTGGAGACCCGTTTCCGACTGTATTGTATATATAACGCTTGTGGAGACCCGTTTCCGGTTGAATTGTAAATATAACGCTTGTGGAGACCCGCTTCCGGTTGAATTGTATATATAACGCTTGTGGAGACCCGTTTCCGACTGTATTGTATATATAACGCTTGTGGAGACCCGTTTCCGGTTGTATTGTATATATAACGCTTGTGGAGACCCGTTTCCGGTTGTATTGTATATATAACGCTTGTGGAGACCCGTTTCCGACTGTATTGTATATATAACGCTTGTGGAGACCCGTCTCCGACTGTATTGTATATATAACGCTTGTGGAGACCCGTTTCCGACTGTATTGTAACTATGACGCTTATCTATAAATGCAACAGGATTGAATAAACATTAATTAAATGTTAAAGCCTGAGGTGCGTACAGACGCACAGAATGACATAGAAATGCCATGAATACTGGTTGACGGTACATTTCCGAACAGGACACAAATCCCGAACACTGGCTAAACCACGCATTTGTTTACCGTGATCGATTATTCGATGATTTAGATCAATACAAAGGCTTGCCTTGGTCACACTTGCGAAGTTTCATCTTTGTTAAGTATTTTTCTAAAAAATGCCTTTCAATGTTTATACGCTTAAAGATCAAAATGTAGCACATGGGGGAATGACGTCACATCGGGGTGCACGCGCATCTTAAGGTTTTGCAGTTATGTTGACCTACATTCAAGATATTTATAGATAGAAATCACGCTTTACATTTCAATTGCATATTTTGAAAAACATCGGAAACAATAAATACATTTACAGCTAAGTGTTTACTTAATATAGAATACTTATTAATTATAATTGTATGACCATGTATGTTCGCTTTGCAAGAGTTCGGTATTTGTGCCTTCCAGAGCATAAATTAAAGAGTGATTTACTGTCCAAAAAATGAACGATTTTCGACATAAAATTGATGAGATCGTGAATCTGTACTTTGACAGATGTTGTCACATTAACCAAAGATGTTTCATACGTAATTTTAACTTACTACAACAAAAACTCTCCAACATAATTGTGAAAAACCTCTAGAAGTGTTCGAATAAATTGTTTGTTTATGTAAGAGTCAACCTCGCTGGACTCATGCGATACCTTTACTACCGATTCTTACCAAAATGCCGAGCAACTGGCGGAAATGCAATCGGAACCCATTATTTAACTATAGTTGCTGAGTCAGCCTCCGCCCATATCAGAGCAAGCCCCTAGTGGGTATCGAACCTTTGACCTCCACCTTTGAAGGCGGGATCTAAGCACTAGGTTACCGAGGCGGTATTCATGCATACCGGACGTGTGTTTCCGGTCATGTGACCAGTGCTGGAAAAACCCATCTTACATACCTTATGTAAGATGAGTCACGCCCAACAACGCGCCACTTCTTATTTCATTTATTGTATGGTTTATGAAAAATATATTATGCCATTTTAATAAAACGCAATCAAATATATATGTTTGCAAGACTTTTAATTAAAATTGAAAATAATTAATCATAAAAAACGCTATTTTTAGTTATTTAAAATTACTGCGCTCTATGACGTTAGTAAACAACGTCGCACGCGCTTTTTGGTGTAATTGTACAAAAGTTCGTTTTCTATGTCATTTTTTCCACAAATTGATAAATTTAGATATGCAAGAAAATATATCAATCATGTATTTCCGGTCCAGATAAAAAATCCGACCCTCGGGCACGCTGCGTGGCCGGTAACTCGGCAAGCCTCGTTACCGGCTTACGCACGTGCCCTCGGGTCGGAATTTTCTATCCGTACCGGAAACACATGTTAGATACTTGGGCCCAAGTAAAACAAACAACCCATTGAGTACTTATTATGTTTTGAAACAAATATAAATGATTTGATCAACATGAATGAACAGGAATGGAAATGAGCGTTATAACATTAAACACATTATGCATTGAATGTTTAAAATGTACAATTGAAATTCATTAAAACAATGACACTTCATTTGTTATCTGTAAAACTGTTATTGGAATCGGTCATGGCATTGCTATAGGATCAAATAACTCAATGACAATTTCAGTAAAACACATCAAACTTTTCTAAACTAAAATATCACATTTGGTTTAATATTCATGCTTTCTTAACAGTGAAGACTCATTTTTCATAATTCGCGATCAATGTCTTTGCAAAGTTTAAAACATGACTTGACAATACTGTACAGAGAAGATCTTTCACCAAACCTAGTTAAACATTGTAAAATCTGAGAAACTGTTAATTAAAACCGCAAAACAAACCTTAAATGATGCTAGACTAAAATCTGAAATAAGGAATAAAATTGAATAATGCTCCAATATATAAAAGAGTGATACATTCTGCAGATTAAGGCGTAGACAAAATGAAATAAAATATACAATAATAAGGAAAATCCGAAATTATGAAATAAATGCAAAACTTGTGTTAATATAAATCACGTGGTCCATACATCCGGTAAATGAGCAAAGCAATGCTTTTGTGGAAACAAAATGTCTTGCAATGTAACTAAGCAACGAATGGGATAACATGTATTAGAATAACAGTCAAACAAACAGTCTTTATCACAACTCTGCCCATCAAAAGACACCACTGTGTTCAAGTCTTTCTATGCCTTTTGTCACCATTCTTGGGTAGCGGACTGATCTGAACATCCACCATAATGTCCTTAGTGGCTACTCCCCCTTCTGTAGGCTCGGGGTCGTCCTCACTACTAGGTTTCCGGTGTCTGGAAACGACTTGTTTTAAAGAGGCAGTCCTTTTGTCCTGCTCTTGTTTAGAGTTATAGCCTTTGTCTTCCTCTGGATGCTCGCTAGCTGCTTCCTCTGGAATGTCTTGAAGATCGGGCTTCTTTTTCGGTAAAAAAGTCTCTTCGTCGTCCTCCAAAATTGAACTTGTCACTGAAGCCGAACGCTCCAACGACGAACCTGTTATGTTAATGAACAAGGGGGGTTGGATACATGTTTGCGCATTCAAACAGATGTTGGCTCAACACAAAATGACTTTCATACTTTTAGGTTAATAGACAACTTTCACACACTCAGGCTGGTAGAAAACTTTCATACGTTTAGATTAGAAGACAACTTTCAACTGTGAACAAGGAAGTCTACATTATACATATAGGCGCATATGTTCTGATTAAATTAAGGGTAGTAGTTAATGAAAACAGCCTTGCAGCCGTGGCTGTTAAAAATGAGACCTCACAAAAGTGCAGACAGCATGCAAACTCTTCCAATTTAATGCAAATTATTCCGCATGCCAAGAAAATGGTCCCATTCGTCAATTCAAAAACTTTAATGCATGCGAGAAATTGCATTTCAAAGTGCTCGTGCGCATATTGAAATCCGTGTCTTAATTTACAGACTGACTTTTAAGACAAAATATTTCTTATCGCATCCTGACTCAAACATTTATCAACATCACAGCGGTGTTTCTAGAACGGACAGCGATTTACTGCCGTCATCCAAAGAAGCATTACCAATATATGTATCCCTGTCACATGACAGCGTGGAAGTGCTGCTCAGCGACTCCTGCAAGGAAGGTTTCTCTCCCATTAACCGTAGCAGCTGAAGTTGTTGTGTTAGGATAAGGTCCATCTTTGAGGTAAGTTTGTCTAAACGATCCTTGTTTTCAGCCGTTTCATTTTGACGCACGGAAATGTGGTTCAACATTTCGTACCGGAAACTGGAAATGTCCTGCTTTATTTCATCGAAATCTGAAAATCAATCCGCCGAACATTGATAAAATGATTCAAAGTTTTAAGGCAACACGGTAACTTGTTCAAAATAATAAAGGAGTCGAGCAAAATAGTATAATATATCAATTTAAGGAACCTCTAAGTATATTACTTTTTCGCATATTGATTTCTAGTGTGATACTAAAATATTATCATCAGGTATACAAACTATGTTTTCTTTAAGACTATAAGTATCTTCCATGGACGATATAGGTTCATTCCAACCCGACTTATCTGCCGAGTTTCCACAGAACACCATGCGCGAGGGTTTGAATGAACCTATCTTTCACGAGCGGCCATTGTAGATTATTTTTATCCCAAAATATAGTAGACATGTGTTTTAATTTATTGTTTGCATACGGGTTCTTTTTTTTATTTGCCCTCGGGTAAGATAAGGATTTCCAGCATGGCCAAATATATGGAACTACTTATCTGGGATAGAGAAAAGGATTTCCAGCATGACCATATATATGGATATATTAATTTAGGGTGGGAGAAAAAGACTTCCAGCATGACCAAATATATGGAACTACTTATCTGAGGAAGGATAAAAGCATTTTCAGCATGGCCAAATATAAAGAACTATACTACATGGGATAGAGAAAAGGATTTTCAGCATGGCCAAATATATGGAACTATATTACCTGGGATAGAGAAAAGGATTTTCAGCATGGCCAAATATATGGAACTATACTACCTGGGATAGAGAAAGGGATTTTCAGCATGGCCAAATATATGGAACTATATTACCTGGGAGGGAGAAAAGGATTTTCAGCATGGCCAAATATATGGAACTATATTACCTGGGATAGAGAAAAGGATTTTCAGCATGGCCAAATATATGGAACTATATTACCTGGGAGGGAGAAAAGGATTTTCAGCATGGCCAAATATATGGAACTATATTACCTGGGAGGGAGAAAAGGATTTTCAGCATGGCCAAATATATGGAACTATATTACCTGGGAGGGAGAAAAGGATTTTCAGCATGGCCAAATATATGGAACTATACTACCTGGGAGGGAGAAAAGGATTTTCAGCATGGCCAAATATATGGAACTATATTACCTGGGATAGAGAAAAGGATTTTCAGCATGGCCAAATATAAAGAACTATACTACATGGGATAGAGAAAAGGATTTTCAGCATGGCCAAATATATGGAACTATATTACCTGGGATAGAGAAAAGGATTTTCAGCATGGCCAAATATATGGAACTATATTACCTGGGATAGAGAAAAGGATTTTCAGCATGGCCAAATATATGGAACTATATTACCTGGGAGGGAGAAAAGGATTTTCAGCATGGCCAAATATAAAGAACTATACTACATGGGATAGAGAAAAGGATTTTCAGCATGGCCAAATATATGGAACTATATTACCTGGGAGGGAGAAAAGGATTTTCAGCATGGCCAAATAAATGGAACTATATTACCTGGGAGGGAGAAAGGGATTTTCAGCATGGCCAAATATATGGAACTATATTACCTGGGAGGGAGAAAAGGATTTTCAGCATGGCCAAATATATGGAACTATATTACCTGGGATAGAGAAAAGGATTTTCAGCATGGCCAAATATATGGAACTATACTACCTGGGATAGAGAAAAGGATTTTCAGCATGGTCAAATATATGGAACTATATTACCTGGGAGGGAGAAAAGGATTTTCAGCATGGCCAAATATATGGAACTATATTACCTGGGATAGAGAAAAGGATTTTCAGCATGGCCAAATATATGGAACTATACTTCCTGGGATAGAGAAAAGGATTTTCAGCATGGTCAAATATATGCAACTATACTACCTGGGATAGAGAAAAGGATTTTCAGCATGGTCAAATATATGGAACTATATTACCTGGGATAGAGAAAAGGATTTTCAGCATGGTCAAATATATGGAACTATATTACCTGGGATAGAGAAAAGGATTTTCAGCATGGTCAAATATATGCAACTATACTACCTGGGATAGAGAAAAGGATTTTCAGCATGGTCAAATATATGGAACTATATTACCTGGGATAGAGAAAAGGATTTTCAGCATGGCCAAATATATGGAACTATATTACCTGGGATAGAGAAAAGGATTTTCAGCATGGCCAAATATATGGAACTATATTACCTGGGAGGGAGAAAGGGATTTTCAGCATGGCCAAATATATGGAACTATACTACCTGGGATAGAGAAAAGGATTTTCAGCATGGTCAAATATATGGAACTATACTACCTGGGATAGAGAAAAGGATTTTCAGCATGGTCAAATATATGGAACTATATTACCTGGGATAGAGAAAAGGATTTTCAGCATGGCCAAATATATGGAACTATATTACCTGGGAGGGAGAAAGGGATTTTCAGCATGGCCAAATATATGGAACTATATTACCTGGGAGGGAGAAAAGGATTTTCAGCATGGCCAAATATATGGAACTATATTACCTGGGAGGGAGAAAGGGATTTTCAGCATGGCCAAATATATGGAACTATACTACCTGGGATAGAGAAAAGGATTTTCAGCATGGCCAAATATATGGAACTATATTACCTGGGAGGGAGAAAGGGATTTTCAGCATGGTCAACTATATGGAACTATACTACCTGGGATAGAGAAAAGGATTTTCAGCATGGCCAAATATATGGAACTATATTACCTGGGAGGGAGAAAAGGATTTTCAGCATGGTCAAATATATGGAACTATACTACCTGGGAGGGAGAAAAGGATTTTCAGCATGGTCAAATATATGGAACTTTACTACCTGGGATAGAGAAAAGGATTTCCAGCAATGTTACTCTTACCATCGTTTGCATCATTTTCTCGCTGTTCGTCGAATATGTATCGTTTGACAATTCGTTTCATCACTCTCTGTAGGCAGAAAAGTAATTCGTTAAAATTTGAACATTTCGGAATTAGGACAAAATGTGAAATAAAGGTATATTATTAAAACGAGATGACATACACATTGTCAGCGTTATTGTTGTTCACTTCCAAATCGTTACTGCTCTGCAAGTTTAAAATACTTTGTATTTCATCAATTCTTGTTTTATTTAAATATGTGGGGACATCATCAACTATTTGACATTTAAAAGTTAACATCAATGTCGTTTATCACGTTGTCAACTTTATCAATCGGCACGGTGATTACTTTTTGTTTCTTTCTATTTTCGTATTCAACTAAAAGGACTGTATTTATTGTGCAACACATAAACTCTGTTTATACAACATTACATATATAAGTTTTGAGAATTGAGGAGAAAACCAAAGGCTTATATGGATCCCATTCCCTTTAAGAATTATCGAAAAACGGTGTACATACCTTATATGTAAGATTCTCTGCAAATATGTTTGGATCGGAGTCATTCCGGACAAATCCGTTAGTTGTATGCATTTTCTCCTGGAAATGTTTGATCCCTTGGCCCGCTCTCTGTTCCTGTTCATCCCAAGATTGCTGTACATTCCCTTTCCGTCGGGTCTTTTGAATAAGAATAGAGAGGAATTCCTTGTGGTATTCCGAGTTTCAAAATAAGAATAAAAATGTCATCATACAAATGACGAGAAATGGATGGCGCAAAGAAAATCCACACGCAAGAACTAAATTGTATTTCTGGATTTAAAAACAACAACAACCTTTATATACTACATATCTCGTCGTAGCTCATTTAAAATGACATTTCCAGTCTGTTTTAAAGTGTATTTTTATCCTTATTTCTGTTGCAGTCGTAGGTTATTTCATTCATAATTAGAGTTAAATGAAAATTAAAGTCAAATATAAACGTCGGGTTTTACTCATTGGATTAAACCCAATAAAATACATCACTCCCTCTTGTTAATAATAGACCTGTGAAGCTACCTGGTTGACGTTCGACGATGCAGGGAACATCTCCAAGTCGACAACTCTGCCCGGGTGAGCAATGGCCCCGTCCTCGTCATCTCCCGAGCAACAACACCCGAACACAGATTTGAGCATGTAGTAGAAAGTCTTAGGGGAGGGGATAATGTTGAAGGGGATGGGCAGGGTGGAGTCGTCGATGATGTACTCCATGTATAACTTGCTGCGGGCAAACTTCCACTCAGTGTCCGCCTCGCGCTGAACAAAAAAAGTTGACGTGATAATTAAAGTATTGAGGGGTGATAGTGTTATAGGTGTCCGTCTCTCAGCTAAGAGGCTGTGGGTTCGATACCCACCAGGGTGAGAGTTGTTTAGTGGTAAAGGTGTCCGTCTCTCAGCTGAGAGGCTGTGGGTTCGATCCCCACCAGGGTGAGAGTTGTTTAGTGGTAAAGGTGTCCGTCTCTCACCCAAGAGGCTGTGGGTTCGAGCCCGACAAGGGTGAGAGTGGTTTAGTGGTAAAGGTGTCCGTCTCTCAGCTTAGAGGTTGTGGGTTCGATCCCCACCAGGGTGAGAGTTGTTTAGTGGTAAGGGGTCCGTCTCTCGGCTAAGAGGCTGTGGGTTCGATACCCACCAGGGTGAGAGTGGTTTAGTGGTAAAGGTGTTCGACTCTCACCCAAGAGGCTGTGGGTTCGAGCCCCATCAGGGTGAGAGTGGTCTAGTGGTTAAGGTGTCCGTCTCTCACCCAAGAGGCTGTGGGTTCGATCCCAACCAGGGTGAGAGTTGTTTAGTGGTAAAGGTTTCCGTCTCTCACCCAAAAGGCTTTGGGTTCGATCCCCACCAGGGTGATATTGGTTTAGTGGTAAAGGTGTCCGTCTCTCACCTAAGAGGCTGTGGGTTCTAGCCCCACCAGGGTGAGAGCGGTTTAGCGGTCTGGTTACCGTCTCTCACCCAAGAGGTTGTGGGTTCGATCCCCACCAGGGTGAGAGTGGTTTAGTGGTAAAGGTGTCCGTCTCTCAGCTAAGAGGCTGTGGGCTCTAGCCCCACCAGGGTGAGAGCGGTTTAGCGGTAAAGGTTACCGTCTCTCACCCAAGAGGTTGTGGGTTCGATCCCCACCAGGGTGAGAGTGGTTTAGTGGTAAAGGTGTCCGTCTCTCGGGTAAGAGGTTATGGGCTCATATCCAACCAGGGGTTCTTTATCATGACCTCTCAAAAAGGCACAGTACTGGTTTCTGCCAAGGAAACGGATTCGAGAGTAATTTACATCAACTTTAAGTTGTCTTTACAAGCGAGCAAAAATAAAATAGTATAAACCATGGACTGTCTTATAAATTTGCCTATCAATGACAAGCTGACATAAGAATTATATCTGAATACAATTATTCGTGTATTTTAGAAATGACAACATCGACATCCTTGTCTGATTATCAGTGAGTGTTGCAAACTGTATTACCAAATCAAAAACGATAACCGATCATTAAAAGGCTATAACTTATTATAAGGTTATTTATTTGTCTTTCGTTTCCTATTTCATTTCAAAATATGATAGGTCTAATATGTCGGGATTTTGTTTAGTACAGTTGTATCTTAATATCATTTTCACACCGAAAACCGTCATCAATTTGTCTGTGCACTTTAACGAGTCTGTCCGGTGCAAGAAACTGCCGCAGAGGAAACAAATGACGAAATAAAACGGGCATAATTTGTTTGTCTGCCGGTAATAGAAAACGAGGTTCGGGTGCACAAAAAAGTCGGGAAACCTAAAACAAACATGTTTTGTTTCATCTTACCTAGCTGTTGCATAAACTTAAGAGTCTGTATTTATGTAACTCCGTTTGGTAAAGAATTGTATTTGTCCTAATACGAGTATACCTACCTGAATTAATTCAAACGACCTTGACATCATGGCAATGAGCATGTTAAGCAGAACGATGACTGTACAGAAATTGTAGACGCCGAATATCCAGTAGCCAATGGTCTCCGTAAATTTGTGGCCAAAGGGTTCCACCTGGACCGCCGTCGGTTCACCCCGCCCAAACAGCGACCAGAACACTGTCCGGAATGTGATGTGTGGGCTGTGAAATGGACAGGAATCGGTCAAACAAAACTTACGACATCAAAATGCACACTTAATACTATTGCCGTTCCACTTGCCGTAACTGCAAGTAAATAGTCCAGAGTAGACTCGTATCGTCATTTTTCGGGTGTTTTTTTATTGGATCGTTAAGGAAAACAATTCAGGTCATATTGTATGCTTTAAAGCTGCACTCTCACAGATCGAATATTTTAACAACTTTTTTTTTATTTTTGTCTTGGAAAGAGCGAAAATGCATGGAAAACAGTTATGTAAGACTGCTGACAAAAAATTAGATCACATATTTTTTTTTATTTAAGTTCCAAAATGGTTGTTTAATGCGCTTTTCTTAAACCGTTAGTTACGGTTTAAACCATAAAACATTAATTTTCGAACGGATGTATGAAAATATGCGATCTGATCTTTTGTCAGCAATCTTTTATTATTGGTTTTCAGATATTTACGCAACAATTTGCTCTTTCCAAGACAAAAACTAAAAACAAGTTGTATCTACGGTAAATCTGTGGGAGTGCAGCTTTCAGACGAACGTATCGTAACTGTCACCTTCCTATACTAGAGACTGGCAAACACTTTGAAAGGGAGGTATTAGAATTGGAAAGAAAACAGTTGCTGTATTGATGTGTTAAACTCAATGCCAAATGTTTATGCACGAAAGGGCACTGAGATGGTCGAGACGTGTCATCATATTACGGACGCAATACCTAGAAATTGTTTCCGTCTGGATAGTTTCATTTTTATTGTAAAATTGTCACACATGTTTACTCCAATGCGGAAAAATATATTTTATTGCATGATATATGATGAATAAAACAGAGGCATTGTAAGGGAACAAACATAACATTCATATAAAAAGGACACATGCATAGGGATCGAGCAACGAGTTTTCCAACAAAAGTTACGGCCCTTTTCAGGGATTGGGCCACGAGTTTTTCAACACCAGTTGGCCCTTTCCATGGATTGGGCCGCGAGTTATTACAACATCAGTTACGGCCCTTTCCATGGAATGGGCCACGAGTTTTTCCAACATCAGTTACGGCCCTTTCTAGTGATTGGGCCACGAGTTTTTCCAACATCAGCTACGGCCCTTTTCAGGGATTGGGCCACGAGTTATTACAAAATCAGTTACGGCCCTTTCCAGGGAATGGGCCACGAGTTTTTCCAAGATCAGTTACGGCCCTTTCCAGGGAATGGGCCACGAGTTTTTCCAACATCAGTTACGGCCCTTTCTAGTCATTGGGCCACGAGTTTTTCCAAGATCAGTTACGGCCCTTTTCAGGGATTGGGCCACGAGTTTTTCCAACATCAGCTGCGGCCCTTTTCAGGAATTGGGCCACGAGTTTTTCCAACATCAGCTACGGCCCTTTTCAGGGATTGGGCCATGAGTTTTTCCAACATCAGCTACGGCCCTTTTCAGGGATTGGGCCACGAGTTTTTCAACACCAGTTACGGCCCTTTCCATGGATTGGGCCGCGAGTTATTCCAACATCAGTTACGGCCCTTTCCAGGGAATGGGCCACGAGTTTTTCCAAGATCAGTTACGGCCCTTTCTAGTGATTGGGCCACGAGTTTTTCCAACATCAGCTACGGCCCTTTTCAGGGATTGGGCCACGAGTTTTTCCAACATCAGTTACGGCCCTTTTCAGGGAATGGGCCACGAGTTTTTCCAAGATCAGTTACGGCCCTTTCCAGGAAATGGGCCACGAGTCTTTCCAACATCAGTTACGGCCCTTTCCAGGGAATGGGCCACGAGGTTTTCCAAGATCAGTTATGGCCCTTTCTAGTGATTGGGCCACGAGTTTTTCCAACATCAGCTACGGCCTTTTTCAGGGATTGGGCCACGAGTTTTTCCAACATCAGTTAAGGCCCTTTTCAGGGATTGGGCCACGAGTTTTTCTATCATCAGTTAGCCCCGAGTTTTTCCAATATCGGTTACGGCCCTGTAGTGGCCAATCAGAGCCCACTATTGGTAAACCCGCCTCTGTGTATGATAAGCCGCCTCTGGCTAACAGTTGCATGTATGTCGATAGTTCAGTTATTGATTAGATTCAAGATCGTGTGCGTATGAGTATGAATGTAATAAAGCTATATTAAACCATCCCGTTTTGGGTCTGTTATATACATTACACTGACAACATTACATTGGCGACGAGGATTGAGGATTAAAGTGCTAGTAGATTAACATATGAAATACGTCAGTGTCAGGATTAACGCACAATGGCTGGATTAGCGCCGTTCCCGAAATTTGATGTGTACGGGGAGGAAACATCCCTTGGCACAAGATGGACTAAATACGTGACAAAGTTGGAAAATTTGTTCACAGGACTTAGCATTGACTCCAAAAAACGGAGGAAAGCGCTATTACTTCACTATGCCGGAGATGAAGTATTCGAAATATACGAAACATTGAATCTTGGAGACAACGATTCAAACTACGATGACGTCAAGCAAGGGTTAACAGGCTATTTCCAACCGAAGAAAAACAGAGAGTTCGAGCGGTTCGAATTTAGGAACCTAAAACAACATCACGCCGAAACAATAGACCAATTTGCAACTCGCCTCCGCCACAAGGCAGACAATTGTGAATTTTCGGACAAAGACGGTGAAATAAAGAGCCAAATCATCCAAGGCTGCGTGTCAAAGAAACTACGACTTAAATGTCTGGAAGAAGACAAGCCGCTTAAAGATATTTTAACAATGGGAAGAACAATGGAAATTGCGGACAGACAAGCCAAAGCAATGGAACCGCAATACAGCGACGTAAACAAAATTAAAGTCACACCGCAACACACAAAATCGCAACATGCAAATTATAGCTATCCACCCTCAGCACAAAGAAAACGTCAACAACAGTCACAATCAAGACAAACGTGCAGAAACTGTGGCGGCATATATCCACATCAGACCAAGTGCCCAGCCTACGGAGCGACATGTAATTATTGTCGTAAACCAAACCACTTTATTGGCGTATGCAGAAAACGAACGCGTAAGGCACAGGTTCATGGAATTGACCAGGTGGAAAATGAGGCACAAAAGGAGCATTCGGTGTCGGATACAGACACATTATTTGGAGTCAACGTTTTGACAGATAACAAAGTACCAAAGATAATATTAAGCATAAATGGTGTTCAAACGAAAACTCTAATTGATACCGGAAGTTCAATAAACATAATCAGCCAAGATGTTGTTAACAAAATGAAACCAAGGCCAATGCTGAAGAAAACAAACATAGAAGTGTTCGCATTTGCACAAAATAAACCGTTAACCATAAAAGGCAAATATACATTTACAGTGGAAACTAAATCAAAAGTGACAGCAGCAGAATTTCACGTTGTTCAGGGATCATCAGTGACATTGATCAGTTACCAGACATCTGTTGAACTCGGTATTGTGCCAGTAATAAACTCAGTGAACAGTAACAAATACGAGGAATTATGTGACAAATATCAGTCCGTGTTCACTGGACTAGGCAAATTAAAAGACAAACAAATCAAGTTCCATGTTGACGAAAACGTCGTGCCTATAGCACAACCAGCTAGAAGAATTCCATTCCACGTGCGAGAAAAAGTGGAACAGGAAATAATACGACTAGAACAGCAAGATGTCATTGAAAAGGTGGACGGGCCGACACCTTGGGTTTCGAACATTGTTGTAGCACCAAAGCCAAACGCTCGAGACCAAATAAGGCTTTGTGTAGATATGAGAAAAGCAAATCAAGCATTGAAACGCGAGCGTCATGTAGTGCCTACAACTGATGACATAATCCTGGAATTAAACGGATCAAAGGTGTTCTCCAAAGTGGATTTTAATAAAGGATTTCACCAGCTTGAGCTGTCCGAGGAGTCACGCAACATGACAGTGTTTGCATCGCATGTCGGATTATACAGGTACAAACGACTGAATTTCGGTGTAAGCGTAGCGCCAGAAATATTCCAGAATGAAATACGACAAGTGCTTACAGGTCTCGAGGGAACATTGAACATATCGGATGACATTATAATACACGCACCAAACCGTGACGAACATGATCGGAGACTCGTAGCCGTACTGCAACGAATGCAAGACAAAAATCTCACACTCAACAAGCAGAAGTGCGAATTTGGTAAAACCTCTGTCAAATTCTATGGCTTTGTTTTTTCGGACAAAGGCATAAGTCCCGATCCGGCCAAAATCACAGCAGTTCAAAATATAGCCGAGCCGAAGACTACAGGTGAATTAAGGTCATTCTTAGGTATGACCAATTACCTCTCAAAGTTCATTGACAAGTACTCTACAATTACGGCACCCCTGCGTGATTTATTGAAAGATAGCAGCGATTTTAAATGGACAAATCAGCAGCAGACTGCTTTCGACCAGCTGAAACAAGCGCTATGCAGCGATACAGTGATGAGCTATTTTGACCCGAAAAAACACACAGAACTATGGGTAGATGCAAGCCCCGAGGGAATATCAGGGATATTAATACAAGAAAACAAAGTTATCGCATATGGAAGCCGGTCATTGACGCCAGTGGAAAAGCGTTACAGCCAAACAGAACGAGAAATGCTTGCATGTGTTTGGGGCTGCAAACATTTTCACATTTACTTGTATGGAAAGGCATTCCAGCTAGTAACCGACTGCAGACCCCTGCTCTCAATATGCACAAACTCTAAACAAATACAGTCAGCTAGACTTGAACGATGGCGATTGAGACTTACCACCTACAATTTTACAGTCAAGCACATGCCTGGAAATAAAATGATAGCAGATTACTGTGCCCGACATCCAATAAATAATTACTCACACGAAAACATAGCTGAGGAATATGTGAATTTTATTGCCAATGCCGCAGTGCCCAAGTCATTAAATCTCCAAGACGTGGCAAGTGCCACAGCCAAAGATTGTGTGTTGACATGCATAATATCCGCGCTTCAAAACAACACGTGGATTAAGCAAACATGCGCCGGTGATGGCAGCTATAACTGTTATCAGCAACTTGCAGACGAACTGACCGTCCTGTCAACAGAGCATGGAAACGTTCTCCTACGAGGAATCAAGCTGTGTATCCCAAACAGCCTGCAATCAAAAGTAATTAGCCTAGCACACGAAGGTCACCAAGGGAGAAACAGAACAAAAGCGCTCTTACGAGAAACCTGCTGGTTCCCCTATCTGGACAAACTAGTCGACGAACAATGCAAAAATTGCATACCATGCATGTCCGCATCACCACAAACGACAGTAGAACCGATCAAGCCAAGCCCATTACCAAAGAAACCGTGGGATGAAGTGTCAGTTGATTTTTGTGGGCCGTTTCCCACAGGAGAATATTTTATGGTAGTTATCTGTGACTACAGTAGATACCCATTAGTTGAAAAGTTAACAAGCCTGACTGCACAAAATGTCATATCGCACCTTGAAAGAATTTTTGGAATGTTCTCAATTCCAAGTGTGGTAAAATCCGACAACGGAGCGCCGTTCAATAGCCATGAATTTACGCAATTTGCAAACAGTATCGGGTTCAAACACCGGAAAGTGACCCCTCTAGCCCCACAAGCCAACGGATTGGTAGAAGCATTTATGAAGCCACTAGTAAAAACAATGAAAACTGCTACAGCGTCTGGAAAGAACTTTAAATCTGAACTTACTATTTTTCTAATGAATTACAGATCAACCCCACATCCAAGCACAGGACTTTCGCCATTTGAAATAATGTTCAATCGCAAAATGAAGACAAAGCTTCCAACATTTATCGTGCCGAGAAATGATATATATGTACGCAAAAGGGATACTAAATCAAAGCAAAAGAACAAAAAGTATGCCGATGAGAAACGGAAGGCAAAACCGTGTACATTACAGCCAGGCGATCCGGTCCTTGTTAAACAACCCAAACAAAATAAATTAACAACGCCATTCAGTCATAAATGGGGATACGTCGTCAGACGAAAGGGATCCATGGTCACAGTACGCTATGATGGCCGTGAAATGACACGCGACGCCGCACACTTTAAGTTGGTACCTGTACCGCCCACACACAGCCAACAACATAAACAGCGTTCAGGACCGCGTGAGCAGCAAAACAACGAAAACGAACAACGGCGACCAAACAGACATCGTCAGATGCCGATACGTTATCGTGATTGAATGAGTGTTAATTGTGTGATTTTCTTATCCTGGCCATAATAATGCCTGCATAGTATAAATGAGTTTCTAGATAATAATAGAGTGTTAATAGCAAAACACACACACACAACTATTCCCATGCAAAATGCTAATAAACTCAATCCGTGAAGTGTGTTAACCATTTCAGGGGAGTAATAACAATTAACTACAAAATTCTGGGAGCGTCCGATTGACCAGAACATTGCAGAGATCCGAAACTGATTTACAACCACATCATGATAATTAAACGGACATTTGCTGGGAAATCTGTTCCCGGTCAAACCATTTACATGATATCATCTTAATGTTATAAAGACAAGCCAGATTATCTAACATTCGAACTTAATTCTTGTTCTTAATGATCTATAATGTGCGTGCTATTAGACAGTTTTATTACCTGACATTTTCTAAATTTGTGAGGAAAAAGGGTCAGAGGTTAATTTATAGACAGACAATAATCTTGTTTATTTTAA
This sequence comes from Mya arenaria, assembly GCF_026914265.1. NCBI lineage: Eukaryota > Metazoa > Mollusca > Bivalvia > Myida > Myidae > Mya > Mya arenaria. The sequence continues at coordinate 73,724,276 of NC_069129.1, read as the reverse complement.
TACATGGTTGCAAGTGATTTGATTATTGCAATGATATTTAAGAAAATGATAGTTTCTGTTAAAAAGAAATAATACAATGTTTTATGAATAATTCATGAAAATATGTTTATATGATTTATTGATCTTTTTTTTCATATAAGTAAAATCAAATCAATGTAAAGGAGGGATGTAGTGGCCAATCAGAGCCCACTATTGGTAAACCCGCCTCTGTGTATGATAAGCCGCCTCTGGCTAACAGTTGCATGTATGTCGATAGTTCAGTTATTGATTAGATTCAAGATCGTGTGCGTATGAGTATGAATGTAATAAAGCTATATTAAACCATCCCGTTTTGGGTCTGTTATATACATTACACTGACAACATTACAGGCCCTTTCCATGGAATTGGCCACGAGTTTTTCCAACATCAGTTACGGCACTTTCTAGTGATTGGGCCACGAGTTTTTCCAACATCAGTTAAGGCCCTTTTCAGGGATTGGGCCACGAGTTTTTCCATCATCAGTTAGCCCCGAGTTTTTCCAATATCAGTTACGGCCCTTTTCAGGGATTGGGCCACGAGTTTTTCCAACATCAGTTACGGCCCTTTCCAGGGATTTGGCCACGAGTTTTTCCAATATCAGTCACGGCCCTTTCCAGGGATTGGGCCACGAGTTTTTCCAAGATCCAATATGTCATATACAACACATACAAAAAATCTCCAGACTCATCATAGTCATGTGTCAATTCATAAATATCCCGAACTCCAGGTCTCTACTGTGATGTTTACTAAAACAGTAAAACTGAAGCTGCTCATAATATGTTAAGTGATTGACATTTATGTGTTAAAAAAGCTTAGATGCCTTCTAAGTTTACATCGTTACACCAGACAAACTGCAACGTATTGAATTACACGATAACGATGGCGAGCCAGAAACACATCTCCAGCAGTCTTACATTTCAATTATGGACAGTCATTGTCTGAATATCAGCTCAAAATATGATGTATGATCTTCGATTCCAATGTTTACAGTTGAAAATATCTGCAAGAGGGCCTGGTAAAAAGCACAATAAACGTTCCTTTACAAATATCTTTGAACTGAATAAATCATACAGAGAGAAATATAATATAAATACCAGTGCCTATCTCAGAAGACCATAAACCTCCAATAAGACTGGGTCGATAGCTGGAAGAATACGATTATTTATATTTCCGTTTGCTCCATGCGTTTGGACTATCCTTGAACAAGACAGAGTACGTACAATATCGTCTGTGAACCAGCTATAGGGTCTTTTATCCCTTAGATTTCCAAAACAAGAGCGTGACCGGTAGGCCTTAACATGGATGAGAATGCTTTATCCCCGATAAGGCAGCTTTATCTGCATAGAAGCAAGCCACCGAGCAAATGTCAAGGGTTTTCGAATATGTTTCCATAAACAGCTACACATTTTGAATATATTTGAATAAGGACGATTGCCACTGGTTTTCAGCAAAATATTAGTAACATACATACCAACAAGCAAAAAATAAGAAATTCGGTTTTATCCTTGTTTTCATACATTTGTTTGGAAAGACATTTAAATCCCATTTTGTTTTGGAGATGTTTGTCAGGGACGTGTATATCAGGGAACATATTTTGCGAAGGTTAAGCACTCCATTTGCTTTTGTAAATTCACTGGAATTCTCAGATGCGTTTTTTAAACAATGTTATCGCAAGCAATCAATATATCAAGCCAGAAAGTACATAAGATGTAATCATAGCTCCTGATTACGTTAAGTGTATACAAAAATGGCTCAATTCCAGCGTAAAATGCGTTTGAATTGCATCAATAAACAATCGAGCACTTTGGTCTCAGTTTCTCTATTTCAGTACAAACACATATTCAGTTCTCAATAACCAAAAAGCGTTCTGCAATCATTTCAGCCATGCAAATTTACAAAATACCTTCTCTTAATAAATTGATTAGTTAAAATATTTACTTCTCGCACGCAGCTGTGCGTCATTTCGCACGCACCAGTGCCACATTCAATCACGTGACAAACTTCATATTTCAAGCGTAACAGGTGGATCTACACCATTAACCCAATTGCTATTTAAACTTGATTGTATAAAAAAAATAAAAATAAAAAAAATATATCGGGATTATCTTGGATGGACGCCCCGTATAATTTTACTCACACGCCAAAGTTCATTTCCGCGTTCGTCTGAATGTCAGTCTTCACTAGTTCGACTTTACCCCTCACGTCTTTTGGATAGTACCAGTAGAGGTTGTGCAAGCCCACGAAGAACGCAGTGAAGAATACAAAGAACACAGCACCGAACTTCAAAATGTCCTGTAACAACAAACAAACAAGACCTCGTTTAAGTATTGTATAATGTCCTGAAATCCAACAAGATCTTGTTTAAGTAAACGGATTCCTATCATGAATAAAAGACAATTACATGTTAATCTCAGTTGGACCTGACATTGATGGGGATTTATTTCTCCAATGTGTTCTGTTGGATAGTTTATTGCCTTGTTGTCTGAGATGTTTAATACACGTTTCACATCAGGTTACATAAAGAGACAAAAAACACTGGTTTGTTCTCAGCTTGCTGTAGAAAACAAAACCTTGGCTGATTTTGCACAGCAATTTCAATGTGTCTTTGATGCTAATTTTTGTAATGCATAAGCTGCATTTTGAAAAAATTTCCATGAAAACAGACATTATCTCTTGCATATGAGAATGCGTGTCATGAAGATGTAGATGCAACCATTTCTTTATAAATGATGTTGATCTCTTGAATTAACGACGATATGCCATTATTGCGTTTCCTTATAGTGCTAAGATTTTACAATAGAAATACATACGGAACACGTTGGCTCGATAGCGCTTGGCTCGATTTCTTGTTTGCTCGAACTTGATGTTAAGGATCGATTATTTTTACTCTATGTTATCTTTTGAGCGACGACAATCTGCATGGGTAAAGAAAGCTTATTGGCTGGAATGATATGGGTTCACTTACAGAGATCATTTGAGAGACGGAGATCTGCATGGGTCGAGCCAGCTCATTGTCTAGGACCACATGGGTGAACTTACAGAGATAATTTGAGGGACGGAGATCTGCATGGGTCCAGCCAGCTGGTTGGCTGGAAATATATTGGCTCTCTTACAGTGATAATTTGAACGAAGGTTACCTGCATGGGTCCAGCCAGCTGGTTGGCTGGGAACATATTGGCTCTCTTACAGTGATCATTTGAACGAAGGTTATCTGCATGGGTCCAGCTAGCTTATCGGCTGGAAACATATCGGCTCACTTACAGTGATCATTTGAACGAAGGTTATCTGCGTTGGTCCAGCTAGCTTATCGGCTGGAAACATATCGGCTCACTTACGGTGATCATTTGAACGAAGGTTACCTGCATGGGTCCAGCTAGCTTATTGGCTGGAAACATATTGGCTCACTTACGGTGATCATTTGAACGAAGGTCACCTGCATGGGTCCAACTAGCTTATTGGCTGGAAACATATTGGTTCACTTACTGTGATCATTTGAACGAACGTCACCTGCATGGGTCCAGCTAGCTTATCGGCTGGAAACATATCGGCTCACTTACGGTGATCATTTGAACGAAGGTTACCTGCATGGGTCCAGCTAGCTTATTGGCTGGAAACATATCGGCTCACTTACGGTGATCATTTGAACGAAGGTTACCTGCATGGGTCCAGCTAGCTTATTGGCTGAAAACATATCGGTTCACTTACGGTGAACATTTGAACGAAGGTTACCTGCATGGGTCCAGCTAGCTTATTGGCTGGAAACATATCGGTTCACTTACGGTGATCATTTGAACGAAGGTTATCTGCATGGGTCCAGCTAGCTTATCGGCTGGAAACATATCGGCTCACTTACGGTGATCATTTGAACGAAGGTTACCTGCATGGGTCCAGCTAGCTTATTGGCTGGAAACATATTGGCTCACTTACGGTGATCATTTGAGCGACGGAGATCTGCATGGGTCCAGCCAGCTCATTGTCTAGGACCATATGGGTGAACTTACAGTGATCATTTGAGCGACGGAGATCTGCATGGGTCCGAACAGCACATTGGCTGGAAACATATTGGTTCACTTACGGTGATCATTTGAGCGACGGAAATCTGCATGGGTCCGAACAGCTCATTGGCTGGGAAGATGTAGGATAACCTGGTAAAGCTGATCACGTTGGCGATGGCAAACAGGCCCTCGGCGATAATGTGGGGGTCCCAGGTGTCCCAGTAAAGGCGGTCTGCAAAGGAAATGTGATGTGATGGTCTAGAAACGCTCCTGCTAAGCTATTTGCGTCTTGTGTTTTATTGACAAACTGAACTTATTCGATATATATTTACACATTTCATTCATGTTTAATGGTTGGTAATACAAATTTGAAAAAGTTTTTATGTGTATGTTTTCTTTATAAAAGACAGTTTTTGATAAGGTAAAACAATAAAAAAGATAATTTATGTTAAAAACTGTAAATGTTGTTGTTATATTAACAAATCGTCAATTATTTCATATAACGATTTAATAAGGTTTACATGCACCAAACGAATTTCGTGAAATGAAACGAAACTAGATATAAATGACGCTGATATCTGCTCTTTAAAAGGATATGCTATTGTAAGTCCTATGACTGATGCGAACCACAATGTATGCTTGGGAGCTATGACTTAGTTCGAAGGTTCAATAACAACCATACCTGACCTCTTTGTGAAATGGAGAAAACTTTTC